>NW_025957695.1:0-74190 GCF_023159225.1 Perognathus longimembris pacificus
TGCCAGTTTAGAGATAGATGCAAATAATAGTAAACTCTTTAGCTCAACATGAAATTTAATGTATGCTAACATAGATAGAAGCTATTATGCTCATCCTCATATATGAAGACATGGATTCAGAAATGATTTCTTTAAAGAATATATATAAAACAGGGTTGTCCATCTATAGTTTAGGACTCTTTCTTTTCCATGATTATTATCCACTTAAATCATTGATATATTAGGTCCTTAAGGTGGTTATTATTTCATTATTACCTATGTCTTTCCTTGGCCATGTAAATGTTAGAGAAAATGTAATATATACCCTGGAGACAATATCCATTTTTCTGTTTGCCAGAATCCTTGGAAAACCCTAGCCCAACTTTTGTTTGGGGCAGAGCAGAGTCTTCTAGCCAAAACAGGTAAGAAAATGACATTATCACTTTGGCAAAGATCTATTTCTTAGAAATAAAGGAAACAATTATGATAGGTGGAAGAGCTGCCTTTTTCTTTTAGGAATAAAAAACTTCCTCTTTTCAGAGAAATATTCAGATTGCTGTCTGAACGGTGATTGGTGAAAGCATGCATGTGTAAATCTGCAATTACTTCATGATCTTAAAACATTTCCAGGGGCTGGGGATATGGCCTAGTGACAAGAGTGCCTGCCTCGGATACACAAGGCCCTAGGTTCGATTCCCCAGCACCACACATACAGAAAAAGGCCAGAAGCGGCGCTCTCGCTCAAGTGGCAGAGTGCTAGCCTTGAGCGGGAAGAAGCCAGGGACAGTGCTCAGGCCCTGAGTCCACGGCCCAGGACAGGCAAAAACAAAACAAACAAACAAATAAACAAAAAAACATTTCCAAACACATTCATTGATATCTATGGAAAGTCATACTCAAAATGGTCTCGGAGTACCATTCAATATTGAGAAAATGTTACAGATATGACAGTATGTCAGAGCCACTGTTCACTTTTCAATGACATACGTTTCGATTTAATTTTATTCACAGAAATAACAAATGAGCGGCTGAAATTCCTCTTCATGTAAGTAGCTACTAAAATCATAAGGAGATTAATTTGATTAAATGTAGTAAAAAGCAACTATACAGATACATTGTGTTATTTGGGTTTGTGTGTTATATGCCCTTTGCTCAACAAGAATAGCAATAAATGCATCATGTGTGTTTACAGCCTGTTTTCATTTTTCAATATTTTATTGCAAACCTTCACCAAATATTTGTGAAAAGGCCTCCTTTACATGGATCTGTGATACCTTGAATATTCTGTTTAAAAATCACACCAGATGTTCGCCCACGTATACAGTTTGTAAGGCAAGGATAACTTCCAATTTAGATTTTTGAAAGATCTCTATATGTGATTACAGAGTAAAAGGAAGTGTGTTGTTCCCTGCTGTCACTTTCATATTCAACAAAATAACTTGGGAGACCAGAAGAAAAAGTTTCTGGGGACTCTGTGGATTGATGAGACAACCTGAGAAAATTTAGGAGGCTTATAGTTATATTTTCCTTTTATCCCATACTAAGTCACTTTCCACAAAAATAATGCCTCCTTTTTTCATTTATGGGTTGTATCTCATCTAAGATAGAGAATTTTGGATGAAATATTATGACTTGGATCTCAAATCTTAGGATAATCATTTCTCATGTAGTCCACAATATTTACTATTTTTGTTATAAGACTTGGGCACATTTCATATTTTGTGTCCCTGTCATGTGACACTGATTATACTTGCATAGGTGAGACATAAACAAACTGTTCTATTACTTAGATGAAACTTATTATGTTACCTAAACTAAGGTTAGAAGAAATGTACCTGTTTCATGATCATAATGGATTCTCTGGGTATTAACGTGTTCACCTACCTTCAAATGATTTGAAACCCATAGAGTTTCATACCATAAGTCAACAGCAATTGCCCATTGGTCCATTTCTGCGTATATGGAAGTTGACAAAAGCAAGAAATTCTTTCAGAATAATAGGCAGTTGTTCAGTTTTGCATATCTGTACAACTATGTAATTTTCTATTGTTCTTAGGCAGAATCAGAAATGTATATTATCACACCTTCCACCATAATGCAAAGATCTTTTTTCTATTTTCCTTTGCAGAAATAATCCGGAGGCCTACTATTTGAGGACTACATATTTTTCCTTGTCTTGCTAATGACATGAAATAATAAATATTACTTTCGGCACGTTGAATGCGTTTTCATTTCCACTAGCTTTTAAAACTTACTAATTTGGTTAGCTTGTATATTATTTGTAATGAACGCTGACATCAATGTTAGGGTGAAATCCTTTACTGAAATATACCTTTTCAATTTCTCTAAGAAGCATATTTAGATTTTACGAGATGAACGATGATCATGAAATGAAAATCTGTATACATAAACATGTATAAAATTCTTCTATATCTTTTTTCAATTAGATTTGAATGTGAAAAACGCTTTTTTGTCAATGATCTCCCCCTTGCATTAAAAATATTATTAAAATTACCTCTTTTAGTAGAGAATTTAAATTTATATGGTCCACCATATGGGTGAGCCACAAAACTACTGCTTGATTGTGTGTGTGCTTGTGTGTGTGTGTGTGTGTGTGTGTGTTTGTGTCTTTGTTGGGAGTATTTAATTTATAATTTGTAATTAAATTTTATTGACAAGGTGATGCAAATGTGTTACCATTACATAATAAAGCATTGAGTACATTTCTTGTCATTTTAGTTACAACCTCACCCATTTTTCAGTATCTTTCAAAGGTCAGATATCCATATATACAAGATCCAGTGTTCCAAACTCATATCCAGTCACCACAGGAGGACTCCACCGGTTTTTCACGTAGTATATTAAACATAAGGACAATGATAAAATCCTCCTGTTCCCATGTCTTGCAGATATGATGTAACATCACTGGCAAAACCATATAGAAATAATATTTGAGAAGAAGTTTTATACTTTACAGACAACAAGTCTATGCCCCACCCAAGTGATAAAATATTTAAAATAACTCATGCGCCCTAGACGATTTATATGGCCATTGATAGCAGGCATTGTACCCTTTATTTTCTTAGTTGCCTCTGCTGCACCAGGTACTGTGTGTTTGACAAAAAGTGTGCAAACGTCTCACTATGTTAATCAGCTTGCTCATAACACTATGCAAGCCCTGCACGTGCAATCAGTGAAATCAATCATTTTTACCACCGGGTAAGTTATCAAAGGAAGTTATCAAAGAAAGTCCTCCATTGGCTTGTCCAATTGAATGGGCCCGTCTCCATCCTACTCCTTGGAAGTTCATGAATGGTCTTAGTACGAGCTAGCCATATTCCACTATGAATGGAAGCCCCCTACTACTGACTAACCACGTAGACTGACTAAGAAGCTCCTTTGTCAATTTAAATCTCACTCCTGAGGATAGGCTCACAGGCCCATGCTATATTCTTATTTATTTATTCATTTTTTGGTTTTTAACCATTAATTAAAGAGATTTTATAACTATTGTTTCACCTTCAACTAAAGTGTTATGTAGACACCATACTTAAATCATTCCAAGGTTCCAAAGAGGCCTGAATTTCCTCTTCCTTTACAAGGGTTCCTATATGTGCAGTGGGATAAGATGTTGATTTTATGAAAACAATTTAGAGGTCATAATAGTTTCTGGTGAGAAAAATATTGAGCTACAATGCAAAATGAAGTCTCAAGGGAAGGGATGGTTCCATGTTTGGTTTAAGTGGTCTCTGTACCTAAATATACACATTTTGGGTACTGCTGATCCCCTTGCTATTTTATTGTTGGGACATACAATATACATTATATTACTGGAACCATTCAATACATAATAGCTCGGTTAAACTCCTCTTGGTCAGCCAAATTTGTAGACACTGAATCCCCCAAAATTAGTGGAAGAAAAGTGTCAATAATTTGATTCCTGTATAAAAACTAGTAAAGAGAAATATTATGCTGAAATCAAGAGCCAGATGATAAAAATACAAATGTCTCCTAAAGCAAAATTTACAAAAACATTTGTGTAAACCAATTCTAAAACTTATCAGGGGGAAAGATACGAGGGAGTTGGAAGTGTGGGGAAGTGTGGGTAACATGAAGAACTAGAAATATACTTACAGACTTAGATATGAACCTCTAATCCTTTGGTACATCACTCTGAAAATAAAGGAAAAAATTAAACTATCAAGAAAAAAAGAGGAAGTTATGTGGTATGAAATAGTTTATGGTCCTAATCTGAATCCTTTAGAAATAATGCGATTGTAGACATGAACGGATTAAATTCAGTCAGTTGATCAGAGAAAATGAATAGGGACTTGATGAGCATCATGCAACCCCCAAGCTTATGCAGCTGATTGGGAAGAATTGAGAAAATTAAAAGGATCTCAAACCACTGCGGTAGATAATAAGGAAGACTCAGATGGCTCAGACACTGAGGAAAAATTACGCAAGGAGCTTACTAAAGACAGATTGACCCATGTGGAGAAAATTTTGGAATCAATTATAGCCCTATTGTCACAACATTATCCGAAGCAGCAAACTCCTGTAAAGGTAAAGACTTGTGGGACCTGCCCAGAATCCTGGCGGACTTTCATCCTTTCCCACCACAACCTCTGCCTGATAGGGTCTCACAGCTAGTACCATTTCTGCCTGTGCTGTTTAAAGCGCCTGGTCCTCCTACAGTAAACGTGGCACACTTCCTTGGCGCAGACTTATCAAGAAGGGAGGACATTTCTGGTTTTCATTTATTCCCTGACAGGCAAGATGAAGATAGCAAAAGAGTTCATCAGTGTTTGTCATTTAAACAAATAAGAGATCTAAAGAATGCTTGTTTTAAATATGGCCCTACAGTACCACTTACTCAAGTCATTCTTATTTATTTATTTATTTATTCATTGGCCAGTCCTGGGACTTCAACTCAGGGCCTTAGCACTGTCCCTGGCTTCTTTTTACTCAAGGGTAGCACTCTGGTCCTTGAGTCACAGCTCCACTTCTGGTCATTTTCTATATCTCTGGTGAGGGGTAATCAAACCCAGGGCTTCATGTACATGAGGCAAGCACTCTTGCCATTAGGCCATATTCCCAGCACACTCAAGTCATTCTTGAAACCTTGGCTACTAAAACTTTATGCCCAAATTGCCAAGCAGCCTTCAGGCCTTCTAAGAAAAAAGGAGGAATAAATGACTATATTCAGCTTTGTGCGGACATTGGGCCATCCTAGCTGCATGGCCTCATGCTCCAAGGGCCGACTGTAACAGAGTTCTTACACAAGCCTTGGATAGGGAGAAGGCGATGGCGACATTTATGTACTGCTCGGATGCCCGGCATTTGTTTTTCCTGCCTACTAATGGGCCACTTAATGGCTCACTGACCTAATCAGAAAAGTAGAGTTATTACTGAAATTTCTTCCCACTGCAAAAACGGGAAGCATTGTGTTACAAATTTCAGATCTAATTTGAATGACTCTGGCCACCAGATTTCAGTAAGCTGGCAGAGGAGCCAGCCCCTGGCCCCACAGAAAAATTTTGGAGCAGCTCCTTCTTTCCCCTAACCTCAAGCATATCCACCAACAACCTGCAGCAACAATCAGTTTCAAGGCTCCTCTGAGCAACAACAGGAAGTGCAGAACTGGATCTCTGTTCCTCTACCTGCACAGTTCTGACTTCTGAAATGGGATTTCAGCCCCTCCCTACAGGAGTCATTGGCCCACTTCCAAGGGAATCTGTTGGCTTATTGTTAGGCCGCAGCAGCTCTGCACTGAGGGGCTTACCTATTATTCCAGGAGTGATCGATCAGGACTCTAATGGAGAAATAAAAATCATGGCTTCAGTGCTTGCTAGTGTTACCACTATCCCGGCAGCTCATTCTTGTTCCTTTAAGTTGTCGGTGCCTCAGTTACTACAAACCCTAGGGGATAAAGGAGTTTTTGATCTTCTGACAATTTTTGGGTTCAAAACATAAAATGGGAATGGCCCGGGAATAACCCCTTCTCATATTTTGAGACATCAATAAGTTGAGACTACCTCTTGGGCTGTAAAAACCCAATCTTCTCAAGTCACTCCGATCCATTTATCTAAGAGTTTAGCAATATTTCCCATTGACCACTGGTTCAAATATAGGTCCATGGCACATATAACAAGTTATATTCAAATGCAAATTACTCATTAGCTGGGGCAACAAATGAGCTAATTCCTCCAGTACTCATACCTTAGTGAAAGAGATCAACAAAGAAACATGTGCTTCAATCTTACAGTGACCTTGGGGTATTCCAAAGGATATGAAACTTAGGCAAGACATGGGTGAACGATTGCCAATTTTCCTATTTCTATCCAGTCCCTTCTAGCTTCCTTGGTTACATGTAGCTCCAGTATTCATATGGCTGGCCTCTACACACATACTTGTCTAGCACAATGACGATCAAGTTGTCCACATCCTGGTTGTGGTGGGTAACCTATATTAAACAGGAAGTGCACAGTAAACTAAGCATATCTTAGACATGAGTATGTCCTTTTTGCCACATGGCAAACGTGTGCTCCACAAAGAATAGTACTAGCAATTAGCCACAGTGTTCATAATGATGATAGAAAAAGGGGGGAAAAAAGATAAAATCTAATGTACCATAAATGAAGAGCTTGGTAAGTTAAAAATAAGAAGGAATGTTATGGAAGGTAAGAAAGAGAGGGAAGGAATGAATGATATAAAGAAGAGGGACAGGGTGTTGAAGCGAAGGAAGACAAGAAGACAGGAAGGAAGACAGGTGGGAAGGGAGCAAAGAGGGAAAGAATGCAGGCAGGGAAGGAGGCAGGGACAGATGGATTGTGGTTTGTATTGACAGTTTGTGGGACAGAGTTAATGGTGGAAGTATGGAGGAAGAAGGGTCCGAAGGTAATCCTGGGGAATGAGAGATTACCATTACGTATCTGTAGCTCCTTTGTTGAATATCAACTGACTATAAGAATGCAGATTTATCTCTCCTGCTCTATGAATAGCCTAAACGTGAGATAATTATTCCCTGTGAGGGAGACCACAGTGTCCATGATTCTTTCGGTGTGGCTCACTTCACTTAGTATAATGTTTTCCAAGTGCTTCCATTTCCTTATGAATGGGGCGATGTCATTCTTTCTGATTGAGGCATAAAATTCCATCGTATATATGTACCACAATATCCTGAGGGGGATCTGTGTTGGTCCCATATTTTAGCTATGACAAATTGTGCTGCGATGAACATTGTTGTGCTGGTGGCTTCAGTGTCTTCTCTTTTTTTGGTATTACGGGAGCTCTATGTTAAGCCTTCTGAGGAAGCTCCATAGTGCTTGCCAGAGTAGTTGGACCAGTTTACAATCCCACTAACAATGAAGTAGTATTCCCTTTTGGCCACATCGCCTCTAAATTATTAATGTTAGTTTTTTTTGTTTTTTTTGGCCAGTCCTGGGCCTTGGACTCAGGGCCTGAGCACTGTCTCTGGCTTCTTTCCGCTCAAGGCTAGCACACTGCCACTTGAGCCACAGCACCGCTTCTGGCCGTTTTCTGTATATGTGGTGCTGGGGAATCGAACCTAGGGCCTCGTGTATCCGAGGCAGGCACTCTTGCCACTAGGCTATATCCCCAGCCCAATGTTAGTTTTCTTGATACAGTACTTTCTTACTGGGTTGAGTTGTTGAACACAGAAGATGACGCTGAGAGAAATAAATGCCATATTATGGAAAGCAGTTTTATATCACAGTTGTAGTACTTTCTACATGACATGTGTAACCGTAGCCTCTGTTGTTGATGTTCCTCTTGTATCCCCTTCTTGTCTTCATACCTAAACTATTACTATATCTTATCTGAGTACATTGGAAATCATGAATACTGATATTTGAACTAGGAAAGTGAAAGGATATACCAAAATCAAGAGACACAGGATAACAAGACAAATGACTTCAAAAGCAATACTTACAAAACTGTTTTGTGTAAACCACCTCAAGCACTCATGGGGAATGAAGGAAATGGGGCGTGTGGAGGGGAAATGTGGGACTAGTAAAAAAACAAGACAATGAATGTATCCAATGCCTAAGATACGAAACTGTAACCTATCTGGACATCATTTTGACAATAAATAAGAAAAAATGATTTAAAAAATACAGCTTCATTTCTGAGTTTCATATTCCATTTCATTTTTCTTCAGGGTTTTCTTTATACCAGTACCACCTGTTTTTGTTATGATGGCTATATAATAGATCTTGACACGGCACTTTTAAGAATAACGAAAGGAAGGCAAGAAGACTCCCAAATGGGTAAGATAAGGATTCCACAAGAAATATTGCCAGAATAATCCAGGACATCCAAACAATCAGAAACAACTATTTCCAGAAACTATACTCACTAAAGAATGAATACTTTAGGGAAAGAGGTAGATTTTTACAGAAATATAAACTGTCCAACCTGAGGCAAGAACATATAAATCAATTAAATTACCGCATGAATTATGACGAGATACAGGAAGCAATGAAATTTCTTCCAATATAAAAAAGGCAATCACCGCAGAATTCTAAAACACTTTCTAAGAAAGGGGAAAACACCAATATTCTCCTAGTTCTTCCGTGAAGTTGATGCAGAGCGAGAAACCCCAAACCTGTTCCTTGAATCAAATACAATCACAAAACCAGGAAAAGATCCCCCAAAAAGATATTTCAAAAAAATCTCACTTAGGAACAAAGATGCACAACTCCTCTACATAATATTACCTAGCAGAATCCAAAAACAGATTTTATAAGTCATGCATCATGGGCAACTAGCCTTCATTCCACAACTGGAAGCCTGCTATAGCAGATTCATAACTTTTAATGCAATTCACCAAATTGACATAGGTAAGATGAAGAATCACATCATTCTTGAAGTGGCTGCTCCAAACATTCAATGTTATAACACAGCAATAGATTTTCAAAGCCCTGAAGAAAATAGGATTAGAAAGACCCTTTTTAAAACAATGAAAGCCATATATATGAGAACAACTGCAAATGTCATACCAAATGGGAAGAACTAAAACCATTTTCTTGAAAACCAGGAACAAGACAATGATAATACCTCTCTCTTCTCCTATTTAATATATTTCTGGAATCCTTAGCCATAGCAAGAAAGCTCCAAATAGGGAGGATCCAAATAGGGAGAGAAGATGTGAAACTTTCCTGATTTGCTGATATTATGTTTTCATACCTGAAGGACCCAAATAAATCTCCTGCAAATTCCTAGACCTAACAAACCGTTTTACCAAATAGCAGACGGTAATTTGCAACAGTCAAATATTATAACTTGCTAATATATTCATACAAAGGGGATTCAAGAAACGATTCCCTCCAAAACCTACACACCAATCAAAAATTTCGCCATGGATCTAAAAACAGATTACACTGAAGAGGAAATAAAAATGATATTGAAATATATAAACATAACCATCATCATTGGCAGTATCTGATATGCAAATAAAAACAACCCTGAAATAACATGTTTCCAATGTCAGAATGAGTAATTATCTTAACTCAGGCAACAACAAGTGCTGGAGGGAATTCCCAAAAAGAGGAAATGTACTGCTCTGTTGCTGGGAATGTAAACTACTTCAACCACTCTCGAAAACAGAATGTAGATTCTTCAAAAGAACAGCCGTGGCACAGCACATGATTCATTCTGAGCAACAGGATCCAGGACATGACTAGAAAACCTGCACTTCTGTACAATAATAATTTCTCTGACGAGTGGAGTATTTCACCTCAGCACAGATATTCTGATGCTTATTACCAAACTAATATGCCTTTGGAGAAAATTCTCTATTAAAGAGTCTCCTGTGTTTGTTGGCCAAAGGATGCCCCTTTGTCATGAGACTCTCCTCCACCCTCCGCCACACATATAGAACCTCCTTGGGGAGACTTGTTTGCCCAGCTGCTCCAGCGAAAGCTTTTCTCAATTAAGTGGGAAGTCAATAATCTATAATAATTAGTCTTGAGGAAATAGTAGCTAGTTAATAAAGTTCTACGTTGAATACTTTGATCCTTTGTTGTAGAGCTGACAAATTATAGTATCAACACCCTTCGTAGTAGCAACAACCTTTGAGGTAGCAACATCTGTTACAGTAGTGACATCCACAACTTTGGTGTTTATATGAATATACTTATGCATTAATTTTACTCTTGAAATTGTGAATTGATTTCTAAACCAATATAAACCCTGGCCTTGCTAAATAAAAGTGTGCATTGGACCACTCTCCTTTGCATACCCTGTGTCTTGACTATGGTTAGAAATACACCGGTCCAACAACTGGCTTCCGGATCCAAGGACCTGATAATTGATCCATAGGAGATTGCTGAACTGCGTTTAAGCTCTCTCTCGAGTGTAAGTGAAAGATATTTTGATTGAAAGGAGAGAGGGGAACTGAGTGGTGAGCTCCTGATAGATAAAATGTTACAGGTTTATGGGACAAGCTAAATCTACTCTTTTTTCTAATCTTATTGACCATGTACTGAAACTTAACAGAGCTACGGTCTTGTGTTCACAATTAGATGAGTGCATGCAGGTGGTAATGGAGTATAATCCGTGGTTCCAGGAGGAAGATACTTTAGACTTAGAATTCTGGGAAGGAGTAAACAATAATGTGTAAAAGGCATATCAGTGTGGGGAAAAGGTTCCAGATACATTTTGGTCTAATTGTGCATTAATATGTACAGCTCTAATTATCATGCTTGCGATGCTTTGGTAAGATCAGCTGCTGAACTGGAGGTAGATGTGGAGAAAGCTATGAAGGTTTATAGTTTGTCCAAGGAGGCAAAAACTCAAAGTGGGCAGGAGTTAAAGAGATGGCTACACCTGAGCAAGCTCTTGCCAGTTATGCTAGAGAAAAGGTAGAGCCAAACTACCTATGTTTCTTCAGAAAATGAAGCCACTCTAAATAGCTCAGCAGGGCCGTCAGTGTGCTAAAGAGGCTCTCCATATCTGCCACGGACTTCAGCGGGGATGAGTCTTATAAAGAAAAAATTTTTGCTGCAGCGCCTGCCTTTCCTTTTCTGTTCTTCAGATTTTGACTCTGAGGACTTTGTTCCTCTCCCTCACTATCGACGGTTCCCCATTATTCGACCCCCTTGAGTCGATGGGGAAGCTCAGCCCTCTCATTATGAAAGTATCAATATGGTTTATATCACTCAGCTGTGGAAGGCGGTAACATTATATGCACCACAGGCGCTGAAGTTAAAGAGTTAATGTTGACAAGTGTTTCTGCTTATTAAAATTTGGCTCCTGAGGATTGGAAGATTATGTGTAGGGCATTATTAAAACCTCAGGAATATCTATAATGGTTAATGTGGTAAAATGATGTTGCATCCGCCAGAGCAGGCTAAAATGCTCACTACCTAAATGCCGCCCTTCACAAAATACCGCATGATATATGAATAGGCACTGGGGATTATAAGACCCAGAATCAAGTAAATACTCCAAAGGAGATTGACCAGTGGCTGGACGAGATATGTCTAGAGGCATTGGGTTGGGTATGTACCACAGTAAAAAGGATGGTTCTTAGGCCTGCTTTATTCAATGGGCCTAGGAACCCTACTTTGACTTCATATTGCGCCTTCAGAAAAACATCCATAGAACAGTACAAGGTGCTGCTGTTCACGATCAATTAATTAAATTACTGGCAATTGAGAATACTAATGAAGATTGTCAGTCTGCTTATCTACCTGCTAAGGAGATTGGGGAGGTACTTGCATATTTCAAGGCTTGTCGGAATGTATTTTTGGACACTCAAAAGATGAAGCTATTGGGACAGTCTCTGGGTGCCAGTGTGAAAGTACCCAAATCCGGGAAATTAAACTGTTTAGACTGTGGGGACAAGGGCATACTGAAATGAATTGTGTAAAAATGAAACTGGCAAATACAAACTCGCCTAGGAAATTCCCTTTCTGCAAACGTGGGGTGCATTGGGCCCAAGAATTTTGATCTAAAACTGACATTGCTGGACATATGCTTCCCCTTTCATCGGGAGCAGCACAGGGAGAAAGTACAAGGTGTTCAGGAAAGGGGGCAAAGGGCAAGCCTCATGGTCCATTCCTATGAACGAGCCTTCCCCAACATCTTTTCGTTACAACCAGCCCAGATTGGGAGTGCCACAGTGGACCTTTTCTCAAGCCCATTCTGAACTTTCCCTGCTAATTTCCAGAATTAGAACTTGCATATACGGTCCCTTGCCATGGGGGACTTGGGGCCTTCTTCTGGAGCATTCCAGTTTCATTGCTAAATGGGTGTTAGTTGTACCAGGAGTAACTGACTCTGACTACATAGGACAAATTAAAATCCTTAAGACCTCCCCTGTACCTTATGATATTAATTCTGGTGATCGTATTGCACAATTGATTTTCTTTGCTTACATATTTATATCAACTTCTGCAAACCCTTATCAAGGAGGTTTTGACAGTATGAAATATCAATCTGTTTTCTGGATTTTCAATGAAGCAAACAAACCACCTTGTTGTAAATTTTATATAGGAAAGAGGCATTGCTAGCTACTGGCTAAGACATCACAATAATCATCCAGATTGAATGGGCCATCGGGGCAGCGTGACACAAACTATCAAATGCAGAATAAAAGGTGTCAGTAGTACACTAGATTCAGTTATTAAGCAAAATCTTGAATATCAGTATATTACTGATGGTGAAGGCCAACATTCCATTTTTGATCCATAATTTTTGTAAGTACCTATTAACGTAATTGTACTAGACGTCTTTGAACAGTGGGGAGCTCATTTAGTTTTCCCTTGATGTTCAGATGCATGTCTTTCTCAGTAAGATTACTTAATTGGCAGACAGATTGTCTAGTTTGCCGTGAGCAAAGGCCCTTATCTAAGGAAAAGTTGGCGGCCACAATGCAAGTTGTTGGAGATAAGTTAGCTTCAAATCATATTGAGGTTTCTATCTCTACCTGGAACTCTCCTATTTCTGTTATTAAAAAGAAATCTCACAAATGCAGATTGCTCACGGATTGTCGAGCTCTAAATGCAGCTTTGAGGCCTATATTTTACAACATGGCCTGCCCCAATCATGTATGATTCCTTTAAATTGGCATATTATACTAAGATTTGCAAGATTGTTTCTTTACTATTTTCTTATTTCATGAGGACCTATCATGCTTTGCTTTTACTTTAAGTCGGATTAATCTCCAAGGACCCCATGGAAGGTTTAAATGGAAATTATTGCCACCAGGTATGATAAACTCACCTACTATGTGTCAAACTTTTGTAGCCAGAGCACTAGAACCTATTAGGAAAAGATTTGCTCAGGTTTCATGTATTCATTATATGGATGACTAATTATTTGCTGCACCTAATAAAGATATTCTATCAGACTTATTACAAATTTTACCCTTCCACTTGGAAGAAAATGGTTTACTAGTTGCCCCTGATAAAATCTGGACAGAGGAGCCATTAAAGTATCTAGGATATTTAGTTTAAAAAAAACAAGCAATTATTCTCCAATTTATAAAAATTCGTACTGAAAAATTAAATACTCTTGATTTTCAAATGTTACTAGGGGACATTAATTGGCTTCATCCTTCCTTAGGCATTCCCACATATGCTTTGCATAATGTATTCTCCATTCTTCAAGAGGATTTAACTTTAAATAGCCCTTGTGTATTAACTAGTGAGGAAAGTCAGGAATTACTTTTAGTAGAAAAACCCTGACTCAAAATTTCTTATCCCGGGTAGATTTTTGTGTCCCTAATGGGCTATTAAATCTACTTACAAAGTATACCCCACAGGGGGAATAGCACAGTTCAACAAGAGTTTGGTAAGTACCAGGCACACATTGTCTGAAATGTAAAGCACATGTCTGGAGATAATCAGCTTTCTTATCATGCAAGGCTGTAAAATGTGCCTGCAAATCAATGGGGAGGACAACAACTTGATTATCATCCCCACACCTAAATAACAATTCAAATTTGCATTACAATCCTCTGTTCTCCTCCCTTTTTCATTGAATGGCTTTAATGAAGAAGTTTTATACCAATTACCTTCTAGTCCTTTAAGGAAAATTTTTCAATAACAAATTTATATTACTGATAATATTTAACTTTCTAAGGCCATTCTAAATTCGCCTAATATTTTTGAAGATAGTACCAAAAATAACAAATGTGCTTTTTGGACAGAAGGTAAATATCAAGTTTCCCTCACTCCCTGGCAATAGGCACACAAAATGAATCACAGGCTGTTGTATACGCTTTACAGAATTTCTTAATAACTTTCAATTTAATCACTCAGTCGACTTGTGCAGCACATGTTCTATGCAATATATATTCTGTTGTTATTTATCACATAAACCCCCCACTAGATTCACTAAACAATTCAAAGCCAGTAATGCCAAAGACAGCATTTACTGTATGTCATTCACATTCTTTCTCATTCTAATTTGACAGGTCCCATGGCACGTGGTATTTTCATGTAGATGATTTAGTCCCTTTTATTTCGGCAAAAGAAGACCATGCATCTTGGCACTCTAATGCAGGTCATTTACCTGTCACATATAAAATTCCTTTTAGGGTTGGGATTATGTCCTTGTGTCAAGAATGGTTGCCTCATATACATGAAGCCATGGGTTTGATTCCCTAGGGCCACATACATAGAACATGGCCAGATGTGGCACTGTGGTTCAAGTGGCAGCGTGCTAGCTAGCCTTGAACAAAAAAGAACCAGGGAGTGTCCTCAGGCCCTGAGTCCAAGACCAAGGACGGGAGTAAATAAAAGAAAATTCCTTTTAAACAACCTAAGCAAATTATTGCTAACTGTCCTACTTGTTGACCTTTGCATTTACAAACCCTTCCGCTTGGTGCTAATCTTCAAGGCCTGGCTCCAAACAATAATTGGCAAATGGATGTAACACACATCCCTGAATTTGTCTGCCTACAAGATGTGCTTGTAACTATTGACACATTCCTTTTTTGGGAGGGGCACAGCTCTACCTGGTGAAAAATGGACTCAGGTCATTCAACATTTACTAGAAACATGTGCAGTCATGTAGATTTCTTCTCAAATAAAAACTAACAATGGACCAGCTGAATCCAGTAAATAAGTGAAAATATATTTAGAATTTCGTAATATCTTCCATGTTACATCAGTTGAATATAAACCTCAATCTCAAGGTAGAGTAGAATGAGCTGTACTTTGAAAAGACAAATTAAAAAGTAAAAGATGTTGAATATGTATAGTACTGAGGAGTATTCCACATCTATGAATAGCCTTTATAAAATAGACTGAGCTGTTATTGCAGAAGCACTATTTGTTCTTAAGTTTTTAAATTTGCCTCAAGGAGATGTTTTGGTCATAGCCAAGCAACACTTCCTAACTCCATGTATGTTAATCAAGCCACATCCTGTTTGGATTAGATTGGGGGTTGGGTTAGATTGGGCCCCTTGGCAGTTGTTAAACCAGGGGCTATGGAATGCTTATGTTTCTACAGAAGATGTCCAAAATTTCTGGCATCCACTCTGCTGAGTCCGACAAGGAGTGCCCCCAGAACACAAAGATTAGGGTAGGACATCCTCATCTATGCTATGAGACCATCCCAATCCAAGCCATGGCTGCCCACAGTCTCCATAAAAATACTCACAGAGGAAGGACAGCCCCTTTGCCCTTATGGGGACAGGTAAAAGCGCTGTCTCACAAAGCCCAAGAGGTAGTGCTATCTACTGAAAAAGTGCTGACTCTGGAACATCTACTCCTGCCTATGTGTGCTCTGTTAACCTGTGTCTTGTAACTCTATGGCAGGGGCTAATTCAGAGGTATTGTATTGGACCAGTATCTTTAAACCACCCTTATTACATCAAGATTTGTGGACCAAATCCCCCGTCTCTGCATCTATATCTAGTCCTGACTTAATCTCTCTCTGTTATCTGTCTGGCATTCCAGTCTATCCTATGGAAGAAGGACAAGATTCTAACATCTCTTACTCTCAGTTCTCTAAAGCTATCTGTCTCGGCAATTCTCCTTGTTAACCCTTTAGATATCAATATTTTTAATTCAACATGGAGGTTTATATAATCCCAGTAGAACTCGGCTGGTTAGACTGTCCTTTTGGTCTGTGAGATCTCACACCTATAAGATACACATCTCTCCTAGTCCTTTTGGTTTGTGGTTACAAAACTGCACCAAACATAATTTTGCTTCTGAAAAGCTATACAATCTCATACTCCATAAACCAATTATGAGCAGCAGTGGAGTTGCTCAATCTTACATGTCTTCTATGCTATCTTACATGTCTTCTATGCCATGTCTGAATTTGAAAGTGAGATATCCTCCAAAAATAGTTTGCTGTTATAGAATTATTTTCCACTTAATATCTTTGGGAATATCCTTTTATGTGACTCCATGGTAATTCAAATTTTGAAATCCAGGATGAATATACCTGAGTGTTTCCATGGTAATTATTGTAGTAGGAAAGAACCTGAATGTGTAACAGGTGAAAATTGAGCACAAAATATTTCCTTCAATTTTGTCTCCAAATATTTTGGAAATCATTACCTGGCTACTTTGATATCTCCTGTGCTAATCTGTTTATACTGAGCCATTTTGATAAACATTTCAATTTTTATGTGTAATTCATTTCTGAATGTTGGTCATATTTTTAGTTTGACACGTGGAAATAGTGTTCCAACTTATATCACTTGCATCCATGGCAACATCAATAGTGAAATATCTTCATTAATTAGGGGAGCATACATGATTATGTTAATTTAGTAGGAGTCATGAACACCTAGGTATGGCTCAGGGCACCTTGTTAGGACTGTAGAAAACATGGTCTTCTATTGAATCCAGTCTGAAATAAAGTCTTTGTTGATCCACTTAGAACACAAACATTCCCAGTATCATCTGCATATAAGAATATTAATGCGTTTTGCCGTTTAAATATTTTGCAAACCATATATACTCATTACAAACTGCAAACAACGGCCTGTACACGAACTATTCAAACAGCAGTTAACATGCATATATATTATGAAATTATAATCAATTTCTCTACACTGTCTTAAATATTTCTATTATATGATTAAACGCTTATATAGCTCAAGTACTTGGACATTGCACACTTACAAATGAAGATGCATTTATTGATTATGATTAAGGACAGAGAGACCCATGATAGCTCTTAGAATTGTCCTTGAAGTTGGTTGAATTACATCATTGCAAATTTTCCCAATTTTGATAGTATTCTTAAATTGGGTCATGATACAATCTGAAACAGTCCATTTTTATTTGTAGCCTGTTGTACAACAGCCCTTAGAAGGCAAAATAGAGCCAGACACTTAAAGAATCATACGAATAAAATATTTCAAATGATATTCATAAGTTTTCTTTATTTGGTTTCAAAAAGCCCAGAGTCATTATGGAATACCTGTTACAGTCCTTGGTATTTCCCATGGGCTCATAACAGAGAGGTATTCCAACCCTTGGTTTAGCCTTATGTCATGACCAACACTGTAAATTGTAAATTGATGGACCTCAATATAGAAGTGATACAGTTTCTTTTGTTACAAAGCACATGCAAAACCCACTTTAAGCATTTAACCCAGACGTCTAATTTATATAAATAAATATATGACTAGCAAACGAAGAAAGCTTTTATGTCCAATTACTATGAATCATTAACTCATATCTTTGGATAAAGTACGTTTTTTGGTACATTGCCTGATAAATTTGCTACACTAATTCTTAAGCTAAATCAATATTATACTTCTGTTTGCTCACAGTAAATCAATTTACTTTTCCTTCATATTTTAATGTCAATGCCCACTGCTGCTGTTACAATAAAAATAATATATGGATTCTTTGTCATAGTGCAAAACTCATGACGCTATTTTCTCTTCTTTAATCTGTGATTCCTTGTGATATCTATTTGAATAACAAACAGGATGAAAGCTCAAGAATGCAGAGTGATAAGGGAATTTTAGATTCTAATTTAAATTCTTGGTTGATTTCTTCTTGTGAGTCCAGTGCAAATGTAAATGTAAGTATGTTCTTCCCTGCTGTCACTTGCTTGTTCCAGCAAGTTATTCTGGGGGAGAACAATAAAAATATCCTTGTCAACCTGCAGATTGATGAGAGTACCTGTGAAACTTTAGATATGTACTTAGAGTTTTGTTCTATCCTTCGTAAGACACTTTTGCTATAATGATGCTTTCTTTTTACATTTGCGGTTTGGATCAAAGTTTAGGCAGATAAATGTAGGTCAAATATTATCAATTTGATTTGAAATCTTAGGATTATGATTTCTTATGTACTCGTAATTATTTACTATTTTTGGCCTGAGACTAGGTGACATTACATGTTTTGTGTCTCTGTATGTATAACCTAGGATATGGCTTGTGGAAATGTGCCCGGGTCCTTAAAATAATGAGTATTCATTGATTCACCTGTACAAGTACCTCCAAGTGGGTCAAGACACACAAGTGTCCAAGTATAGTTTTCCAGAAGCTGTCCAATTAATTGGTTTCAGTGTATATGGAAGTTAAGAAAGCAGGGAATTCCTTCATGATAATAGGCATTTGTTCAATTTGCAGTACCTCTAGAAGATCCAAGGATGTGTCTAATGTTTGTAGACACAATACAAACATATGTGTTAGCACTCTATGCATCGAATGAAAAAAAATGTTTTTTTATTTATGCCTTTGCAGAAATAATCAGTTGCCCCACCGTGTTGAGTTCAACAAGTATTTCTCCTTGTCTTATCTATGAGTAAAAATAACAAAAAAAAAGTCTAATCATATGAATGTCTTTTGATTTCCTCTAATAATTGAGACAAGCACTCTTGCAACTAGGCCATATTCCCAGCCCTCCCCTAATCATTTAAACCTCCAATTTGGTTACAGTGTATATTCTTTACAATGAATTCTGACATAAGTGGAGGTGTTTCTTTCCTTATAGAAGTATATCACTTAATATTTGAGAAAGCACACTTAGGTAGGAGAAATGCAATTATGATCATTAAATGGAAATCTAAGTACGTTAACATGTAAAGTCCTCCTATGATTGTTCTTCAGTTACTTTTACATGAGTCTGATATGTTTCATTTCATGATGTATTCTTGCATGTAAGAAAGTATCACCAAATTTACCTCTTTAAAAGAGAACGTCAATTAATGTGACATTATGTAAACATCAATTTGGTGAGCCAAACACTTCTGGGAGTTTTTGTAAAAAGAAAAAATTCAACTCTGTGAGCTTTTCTTACTACGAAAGATTCTCAATATCGAAATAATTTCAGTGTGTGACAATATGCAAGGATTCTTTGACTTCTTTAAATAGGACGATTTGCAAGACCGAATGAATGGGAAATGTGGTGGGGAATACAGCAGAAAGGGCTCACCAAGTGAATTGGGTAGTGAGCAGAACAAGCTGAGCTAATCAAGGGACTTAGGAAGAGATATATCACAGGAAAAGAGGAACAGCTTACAGGAAGCATAAAGAAAGAGAGGTATATGCATATATCACCATTTTGGGATGAATTGCTTTACAATTACTAAGCATAGAGGACATAAGAATTTTGAGAATTGAATGTGACACTGAGCATGAGGAACAGATGTCTGTTTATTTTACTTTATAATATTATTAAGAATTACTAACACATAGAGTTAATGTGTAAATAATTAAGAATTTGAGGGAGTGGTTTGAGGGGTGAAGCAGAGGGATGAAGGGAGAAAAATCAGGAAGGGATAGCAGGTATGAGAAGAAATGCATATGTAATCACTATATGAAGCATGTTTCTGTAACCCCACTGTATATCATCCTGAAAATAAGAAAAAAAAATGTAAAAAAAAATAAGTGTAAATGCATTTTGTGTTGGGAAACTAGATTTTTCTATGTATCCAAAAAAATAACATTCAAAATGTATTAAAATTTGTGCATTGTTGGAAATATTACAAGTGTTGGTAGATAATCAGAAAGAAGAAAATTTTTGATTCTGTGTGTGTTTGTGTTTGTGTTTGAGTGCGTGAGTGTGTTGTGCCTAGTCTTTTGAAGTTATGTCTCATGGTGATCAACATAGAAATGCATTGGTAAGATAGGGTATATAAAATTTGTCAAACGTGGAAATTCCTCCCTCATTTTTCTCTTGTTTCACTTTCCAATCAACTGTTCACCATCTTTGAATGGTTAATTACAACTATTTCTATTTCTTTGTTGCATTCCTTTACCCTTTGTACTTCTCACAGTGTGAAGAAGTCATTTCCTTACTACGATAAAGAAAGAGACAATAGTAAGAGCTCCATGGTCTACTACAGCGACACCTGGTTTACAAACACAGAAAATTAAATCAAAAGAAATAATTTCAAATAAGGATTTCAAAATAAAAATAAAGAAACCTCCGGATTCCATATATTTGAGATCATTACTATTACCATGATTGTATGTGATTATTTCTCCATAGTATTGAGAAACTGTGATACTCTGCGTGGAAAATCCTAGGCATGTATGCCATTTTTACCACTCAGTGAATCCATTGGCTCTGTTTGCCGCTGGTTCACTTCATACGACATAATGTTTTCCTAAGGCTTTCTATATTCTTAGAAATGTGAGGATATCATTCTATCTGAAGAAAGCCTCGATTCTACTATGAATATAAAACCACTTTCTGTTGTTCCATTCATCAACTGATGGCCTAAAGAGTTGGTTACATATGTTGGCTATTTGAGAGAATGCTGCAATGATCTTGATCATGGTGGAAGTTTTAGCATGGAATTCTTTATGATCTTTACAGTGAATGCCCACCATTGAGATTGCTCGATCATAATCTATGTGTATATTTTATTGCAGATTTGGTGTACTGCTTTGCAGAGTGTCTAAAGAATTTTATTTATTTGTGTTTCAATTATATTTTGTATTTGAGAGCCCTATTTTTTTAGTAGCTACTGCATATCTTCTCTCATATTCTGTGCTCTCCTCTCTCTTCATAATTTATCATTTGGAGCTTAGCAATTCCATGGACGTCTTTTTGTACAATACTGTGATTTAATGTGGTTGTTAGATTTTATAGAAATCTGTTAATCTGTACTCAGAAGCCCTAGTGTTTTTCCTCGTTCTTCTTGCATATTTATTGAATCCATTTTACCTCGAGTCCATGATCCAATTAGAATTTTTGGTGGTGTGAGGAGACACACATTGATGTACTTTTGGTTGGCGGAAGAGTTTAAAGTATTCTGCCTTAACATTTCTTGAAAAGGCTGTGCTTTTCTATCCAATTCTTTTGTCTTAATTATAAAAAACCAAGGTGTCATAGGTGTATATGTTGACTTCTCTGTCTTCAATCACATTTTCTTGATTTTTGGCCTTTTGTTGTACCAGGACCAAAAAGATTTTCAACCTGAAGCTTCCAAAAGTTTGAAAGTAGATATTAACATACCTCCAGCACTGTTCTTCCTGCTATGGAGTGTTTTGGCATCAACAAACTGAATTATCCTCAATGTTCAGATATTCCTGTTTCTAGAAAAGCGGAACGCAAAATCCACTGAGAAAAGAGCAACTTTCATTTAATGGACACAATACTTTTACTTTTGCTTTCTACAGAGAAACATTTGGTAAAGGGGAATTTCAAACAACTGACTCTTGTACATGTTGAAACACTGTCCTAAACTCTGTCCCAATACTCTGTTACACATCCAAGGTCTGGAAAATTACTCTATTCTTTCTTGCCATGTACCAGAGATTAAATGGAAGGAAGTGGAACTCTCCACAAGAATGCTATGAAATTCATGTGATGTCACTCAAGAGCATTTTCTGTCATTTGGAAAAGCTGTAGGAAATAGGATTATGCCAGGCAATCCTGAATTGTTTATCAATTACCTCAATATTCTTCCAAGTAATTATGTCGTGGTGTAGATAACATATAGATAGGTAGATACAAAGAAACTGACAGATAAATCTATACACACGTACAAAGGCTTTTCCTTTCTACATTAAAATATTTTTTACAAGTAGCCACCAGAGTTTCAAAGCAATATTTGCCTTACACTTTGTGGTCGATATGAAATTTGTTTGAACGAATCAAAATCTGCCATCTGCTATGTGCTATCTGCTATGTGCTATGTGCTATCTGCTATCTGCTATGTGTGCTATGTTGTTGCTGGTTGGAATATTCTGTAGATGTCGGTTAAGTCTAGTTGATCTACACAGGTTTTTAGTTCTGTGGTTTCTTTGTTCAGTTTTTGGTGTGTTGATCTGTCCAAAGGTGATAGTGGAGTGTTAAATTCCCCAGTTATCAATGGGTTTGGGTCTGTGAATGATTTTAGAGTCATTAGTGTTCGTTTGATGAAGTTGGGTCGTCCTGTATTTGTTGTGTAGATATATAGGATGGTTATATCCTCCTGTAGCAGAGATCCCTTTATTAGAATGTAGTAACCTTCTTTGTTGCTTTTTTAATGTTTTTAATTTGAAGTCATTTTTATCTGATACTAGGATTGCAATGTCAGCCTGTTTATAGGGGCCATTGGATTGACAAATTTGATTCGAGCCTTTAACTTTTACGAGATGTTTACTTTTGCTGGATAGATGTGTGAGCACCGTTGAAGACCTCATGCGTACCTTACAAGGCACTGTTGTGTAAATCTTTGACGTTAACAATTATATACAGATACCTGGAATACCTGTATATAATATGAGATTGGTGTTCCTGAAGAATACAATTTTGATATAACAACAAATCCTGCACCCTGTACTCAGTAGTTATGTATTTACTGTTACAATCATATGAGTAACTTTTGTTACTGTATTAATTTCTTTTGGGACTGGCAGGCTTTGTCTTTGAACCAATTTGATTCACTCGTTTTGAGCAGGGATACCCTCTACCCAATAACGTGAGGACAATGGAATCTGGAGTTCCTGTAAGTAAGGAGGGTCAGTTAGGGGCAGTGAAGAGAATAGAGTAAAATATTATGGGGGAGGGTCTTGATTTTGGTTTAATTACAGTGACGTGGAAATGTGGAGAATAGTAGAATTGGTAGAAAGAAGTAGTTTAAAAAGATAGACAATTCATTTAACAGAGAAGAGTGGAGGTGTTATTCCTAGGAAAGTATTTTTAAAGAAAGAGAATATGAAGAGGAAAATAAAGAAAAAATAGTGGAAGACACAAGCACAAAACAAAGAAAATTTATTTTCAAAAAGAGAAAAAGAAAAACACCAGAAAATCAAACAAGCAAAACAATTTTTTTGCTAAATACAAACAGGTAAAAAAGGAATATAAAAACCAAATGACAATTCAGAAATGGAAAAAAAACACAATAAAAGCATAAATAAACTTGGAAAAGAAAATGGAGTCTTCCTTGTTTGGATGGGCTTTTTAGTCTCTGGTTGCCTTGCGATGGTCAGCAGTATATTTTGCTGCTTGCCATGTTTGACTTGCATTCAGTTTTTGGGGGTGGATCTACTTTGAACTGCATCCCTTGTTGGTGAGATCCTGGGTCGCTCTGGTTCACACAGATTGCTAGTGGGTCTTTGGTATCCTCTGTGGATGGGGCACATGCACAGTTTTGGGAACCCTGGCTCCACTACTCTGCAGTGGGGCCATTGCTTTCACTTTCAATTTAGAAATTTCAACAGTCAAGGCGGTGCAACTCTCTCTGAGACATGGCCTAGGATGACCCTCCTACCTGGGCAGGGGTCCTTCTCCTGGCCAGAGATAGCTCTCCCTGATTGGTCCCTCTTGCCTTTTTCAAAGATGGCCCATTCATCCTTGCTTTCTGAAGGCTTACTTTTGTTCCAGTCTGGTCTGAACCTATGCCAGTGACAAAGATGGCACTTTGCTCTAGCAATGGTGGAAGGGCTAAGCTCCAGATACTACTTCACGGGCACGAGTGAGGATGTCTTTATAGAGGTACTCACACTTTCTCTGCTATTTCAGCCTTTGGGTGCTCAGTCTGCAATCCAGGTCTGTCTGCTGTTGTCTGGAGGATTTTGTCCCTGTTGCTGTTGTGTGCTTCAGGTGCATGGAGTATGGGGAAGTGTGTGGGCGCCAGCACTGGCTTGTAGGTGCACCACCAACTGGAACAAAAATCTGTGTTTTCAGGCCAGCAAAGTATATTTTTTCTTCCTGGCCAATATCGCTGTACAGTTCTAACTTACTTGGACTGTCTTTCTAGGAATAAGATTTTCTCTGGTGGGGCAAAACTGTAATGTCAAAATGTGTTTACCTAGGGCTCTGCTGCTACTCCGGCATCTTCTCAGAAGTGAATTGGAAATCCTTCATGATTCTGCTTTGATAAGATTGAAGACGTGGAATAATGTCGATACTCTTGTATTTGCTGAAACTCTGTCCATGGACAATGTAAGTATATATTTTGGAGTATGCTACACTTGATGCTTAGAAGAATCTGTTTTTGATAGCTGTATGTTGAAAACCTTTGAACAAGTCTGTTATATTCGTGTGGAAAATGGATGTACTTCTACACTATCTCTGTAATCTTATCTGAGTATTTTGGAAAACGTGTATACTTGTATTAGAATTAGGAAATTGAAAGGGAATACCAAAATTGAGATACACAGAGTAAAAAAAGAGAAACAACTAAAAAAGCAATACTTGCAAAACTGTTTGTTTAAAATGCACTGAACACCACAGTGGAGGAATGGAAAGGGGGAGGAAGAAGGAGGGTATGAGGGACAGGGTAACAAACAGTATAAGAAATGTATACAATGCTTAACGTATGAAACTGTAACCTCACTGTATATCAGTTTGATAATAAAAATTTGAAAAAAAAGAACCACATCAGCGGTATCAAAATGCCTGATTTCAAGCTCTATTACAAAAGCATTATTAAAAAAATACAACCTTCTATTGCCAAAAAGGTGATGCCTGATGAATACAATATGGCAGAACACCTTCAAAGAAACCAGAGACTTGCAGTCAGCTGATATTTGACCAAGGAATGAGAGACATACAATAGAAAAATTAGGATCTTCAATTATTGGAGATGGGAAAAAAGGATCACCACAGGAAAAAAAAAATAAAAGCTTATCCTAGCGTGATAGCAGCACCGATATCAACTCAAAATGGATTAAGATTTCAACATCAAATGTGAATCCTCATAACTATAATAGAACAGAGTAGCAGAGACATCAGGTCTTCCAGGCCTAGGGAGGAACTTCCTGAACAGAGTCTGAGGCACACAACAGATTGATGAAAGATTGGAAAATGGGAGTACATTAAAATAAAAATTTCTGCACAGCTATGCACATGGTCATGAAAGCAAACAGACAGCCAAACAGCAATGTAACAGACAAATATTATAAAAGGTTAATGTTTCTCACATACAGGGGACACAAGAAACTAATCCCTCCTAAATCCAACAATTCAATCATGAAGTTCGCCATGGATGTGAAAACAGACTTCACAGAAGAAGAAATAAAAATGGTAATGACACAAAGAAACATAGCAACCATCAATGGAAGTAAATGATATGTAAATATAAACAACACTGAAATATCATCTTCCCCAAGTCAGAATGAGATATATTCTGAACTCAAGCAACAAGTGCTGGAGTTGACTCCCTGAAAGAGGAAATGTACTGAACTGATGTTGGGAATGTAAACTACTACAATCACTCTTGAAAAGAGTATAGAGTATCTTGAAAAGAACACGCAGGGCATAGCACATGTCCCATTCTGAGCAACAGGATCCAGGATATGACGAGAAAATCTGCACATCCACGTTTATGTTGCACGCTTCAAAAGAGCCAAGAAATGGAAACAAATCCAATGTCCCACTATACATGATTGGATCCAAGCAAATGGTATCTCTCTACAAGGGAATCCTACACAATGATTAGAAAACATTTGGAAAAAGGTATTCATTGGGACACAAGCCTGGAACATAGAATGGAACATTGGCTGGCTGATATGTCTATGTTAGAAATAAGTAACAGAGACATGATAAAGAAAGCAGGACTCAGGTACCAATTCACGGGGAGACAAGGAACGTGCTTGAGAGAAAGGTATCCAAATGTGACACACAAACACTAATATTTATGTACATAAATTCAGATGGATATCTATATATTACCCAATCTACAAGGAATTGTTTTATAGTTAATATTACTAGAGGCTTTAGAGATGAGATTGACAATAGATATTAAGGATATAATTTTTTGTTTTGGAAAAAATAATGAAAAAAGAAGTTGGTTTGTGCAGACGACAATGTGAAGGAAAGAGGCAGAAAAATGAGCAAGGACATAAAAGCTGTGAGAAGAAATTTATGCACATTTTTCTCTCACCTCAATACTCCCTCAAAATTTCCTTGATTCCTTTTTAAAAATTTCTTCATCTAACCTTTGTATACATTATTGGTATAATGAAATTTTGGTTAGCGAGTAACTTAAACTCCTATTACCTTAGCAAAAGCAACATAACTGGAAGTCAATATTATCAGTTGATTCTGGAGAATTTTGAGGCTCTCTTTCTAATTCTGATCTATTACATAGAGATAATGTGCCAAATTTGGTATACAACATCGAAGTTTTGAAACAATTGGAACATTTCAACACTAGTGATACAGAATCATGTGAATATTCACATAAATTTCAGATAATAAGGGATGCCATTTGATTTGATTAAATTTTTTTTTCAAACCTACTGATAATCAAGACACAAATGTCCTTGGTCAAACCGGGCTGGTAGTAAACAAATTCTTTTGTTTTCTCTTTGAGAATAGCAAAATCAATTTATTAGACACATATTTGAAATCAAGTTCAAAGACATGAAGAAGACATACACAGCTAATAAGGGAGAAAAGAACATGAATCATACTAGAAAATGGAGAGCATAGTCCCAGTTCTCTGATTTACTATGAACCACATAATCATAACTGAGCCTACTTTCCCTGATCATTTTGTGCAAGTAATGTTTCATGAATGGTCACCACTGAGGAAAAGCGGCCATAATAATGTAGGTACAAAGTTTTGCGAAAATAGTTAAGCTTTCAGAACTAGAATGGTCAACATATTCCTTGATAGGTTCCTGTGAACTCTTTGTGTAAAAGTGCATGCTTTTCCAAAGACTGGATCATGGGCAGAACAGAAATGTATAGGAAGAAGGAACTCAGGATCCCAAACTCGCCTAGTTGAAAAGTGTGTGAAAACGACTCTCAGGATTTCACTACTGAAACCTCGCTTACTTGTACAAAATCATAGATAAACAATGGACAGGAAGAACAAACAGGACTCCCACTTCTGGGTAGAAGGCAGCATTGAGCACTTCCGTTGTCAAATGCGGAAGTGCTTGTGAATGACTTGAGATCATAACCCGGAAGTGACCAATATTAGCCACGTCACAATACTAGTGACCCCACACGGGGGAGACAGGAGTTAAAAGTAATTGTTACTACGGAAAGGTCTACGGTGGACCAGCTTACTTCGCTGAGGGGAGAGCCTTCTTCACTAATTTGGTAAGTACAGTTCTCCTCCAGAGACATCTAACAATCATTTCCCGCGTTTCCTTTCCTCAGTCATCAGTCCCCATCTCGTGTGGACTAACTTTTCACTCTTTGATATACACTGTGACATTTCTGGCTACAAAGGTTCTTTGTAATTCCTTTACCGGAAGTCCCATGAGGTAGTCCCTGCTTATTTTACAAAATACCAAGTATTGTCCAACATATCACATAATCAAAAATGTTATGTTCCTGGAATTGAGAATGTAGCAATTTCTAATGTTTCCGTCTTCAAATTTACTACCATTACTCTCACTTTTATTTAGGTCTAACAATGATATTTCTGTGGGGTTGTACACTTGTTTCATGCCCACAACAAATTTAATGCTGGAATTTACTAATATTTGAAACAGTTATTATCTGTAGCTATGACTCTCAGTATTGCCCAATGTTCCCTCAATTTATAGGTCATGTTGTGTTATATATAATTACCTATAGATCCCTTGAGCCATAGTTCAAGTAAGAATACAGGAATATCTAGAAATTATTGTCTGAATTTATATGAGTTCAAACGGGTATTTACCTGTTTGAGACCTGCAAAAGTTGGAAAATTTTGAACTATATAGTATAGATATCTACCAGTTAGAAAACATTTTCACAAATATGTTGAACACTTGTCATCAATGAAGTCCCTTGAATGTTGGTCTATGACAAAGAAATTAATGATAAAGATTAATATACTTTGTTGACTTCAGTCCTACTGTTACAATTTTGAGATTTCTCCTTATTCCTTTCAAATACAATTGTTGCCTGATTATTTGCCTGCGTTTAAACAGGTGATATACAGCTGGATGAAAATTCATGAGTTTTACCACTAGAATACCTTCTTTCATAGTGTATCTTAGGTTTGCTAATTCAGTCTCAGTGGATGTCATTTTAATCAACAAGACAGGTAATTCATTATTGTCCATGTCCTATTTTTTAATACAGAGCAATTTCCTGTCCCTTGAAATTTTTTTAACAGCACCTGAAACATTTTCACAATTTATAATAATATGCACAATACAAATGGAATTCTCTAAGTCATTTCGATGAATAAATTTTGTTTTTTGCTTTCGAGTATGATTTTGGCTCGTAATATGTTGGAGATAAGTCTAGGCCCTTTTCAACAGTTAAAAAGGATGGGGAAGATTTACATTGGTTTGTTGCTTAATTCTTTTGAATTGGTGCTTTCTTAGAAACCCATATGTAAATGTGGCAGGTATGTGAGTCACTGAAAGGGAACCATCTTTCTCAAGTCAGTGTGTATTAAAGACTTGAAATTTGTCAAGGAATTCCTGATTCTGAGTTAAATAGGATACACTATTGGAAATAAGATCTTCCTAGCAATCTATTAAAAATGTTTTACCATTGATTTCGTGAGAACATGATTTATATGTGAGAAATTTATTCATGTCTACCCGAGAAAGTAAGACACACACTGGTGATAGTTGTTTTTCTGAAAGCGCAAAAAACAAAAAGTCAAAAAACCTTCATTCATATTTGACAATATTAAGAAATACCAGTAGGTATTATAAGCCACTTATTACCCTGTCACTCTAATTAGATTCATGTAGTTTCTCAGGTGTCTTCTCTTAATGTTTAACCTTAGAAAGTATAATGATCCTTTGGAATGAGTTACATGCAATGAATTGATTGTTGGCAGCAATTATTATGCTGGGAAAATCAATTATCTATATTCTGCAGTGTATTAATATAAGATAGTTGAACAAACTATGGAAGCAAAACATATCCCTTTTTGACTTATTCACAGCATAGGAGGAATAAATTGCAATGTGATTAAAAAGCACAGCGAGAAGATGGGACTTTCTCTTCTGGATTTTGTCCAGTAATTATAATACTGTCATATACTGGCGCTAGAGGACATGAAATGATACCCTAAATCCAAAATGAGTTTGATTGTCCAGTCCTTCTAGTTGTGCTCCCATATATAGGAGACACCAAATCAAAGTAATCACGGCAAAGTGAACACCTCATTACAAGGGGCTCTTTGCTCCTGGAGGAAGGGATGCGCCTCACCTTTAGTAGAATGCTTTATGTGTAAGAAAATTGCACTCCCCGTTTTCTTTTTAGCCTTAAGCAGAAACTGTTTATGTTATTTGCATTTTACTTCAACATAACGGTTATTCATAAATGTGCCAATACTTTTGTGGTACTATCTGTCTTTCCAAATTTGCAACTTTGATGTCATCATTTGTAGAATGTTCTAAAGTTGTAAGCAGCAATATAATCCTTTGTCGAAATATTGTAAAAATGGAGCCAGCAAGACATTCTCTAACTTAAATCTCAATATTCACAAAGCAAACCTATTTTATACTAAATCTTGACAATGAAATATTTAAGGATTTCATCCATGCATTTAGCTATACACACACATATATAGATATATATATAGATATATATATATAGATAGATAGATAGATAATTATAGATATAAATATAGATATATATGTAGACATAGATATAGATATATACCACCTGTTTTATTCCCAGGAAAAGGCAGGACTCACTACTAGTTTTGTGTTATATGCCCTTTGCTCAACAAGAATAGCAATAAATGCATCATGTCTGTTTACAGCCTGTTTTCATTTTTCAATATTTTATTGCAAACCTTCACCAAATATTTCTGAAAAGGCCTCCTTTACATGGATCTGTGATACCTTGAATATTCTGTGTAAAAATCACACCAGATGTTCGCCCACGTATACAGTTTGTAAGGCAAGGATAACTTCCAATTTAGATTTTTGAAAGATCTCTATATGTGATTACAGAGTAAAGGGAAGTGTGTTGTTCCCTGCTGTCACTTTCATATTCAACAAAAGAACTTGGGAGACAAGAAGAAAAAGATTCTGGGGACTCTGTGGATTGATGAGACAACCTGAGAAAATTTAGGAGGCTTATAGTTATATTTTCCTTTTATCCCACACTAAGTCACTTTCCACAAAAATAATGCCTCCTTTTTTTCATTTATGATTTGTATCTCATCTAAGATAGAGTATTTTGGATGAAATATTATGACTTGTATCTCAAATCTTAGGATAATCATTTCTTATATAGTCCACAATATTTACTATTTTTGTTATAAGACTTGGGCAAATTTCATATTTTGTGTCCCTGTCATGTGACACTGATTATACTTGCATAGGTGAGACATATGCAAACTGTTCTATTACTTAGATGAATCTTATTATGTTACCTAAACTAAGGTTAGAAGAAATGTGCCTGTTTCATGATCATAATGGATTCTCTGGGTATTAACGTGTTCACCTACCTTCAAGTGATTGAAACCCATAGAGTTTCAAACCATAAGTCAACAGCAGTTGCCCATTGGTCCATTTCTGCGTATAAGGAAGTTGAAAAAAGCAAGAAATTCTTTCAGAATAATAGGCAGTTGTTCAGTTTTGCATATCTGTACAACAACTATGGAAATTTCTATTGTTCTTAGGCAAAATCAGAAATGTATATTATCACACCTTCCACCATAATGCAAAATCTTTTTTCTATTTTCCTTTGCAGAAATAATCCGGAGGCCTACTATTTGAGGACTACCAATTTTTCCTTGTCTTGCTAATGACATGAAATAATAAATAATACTTTCAGTACGTTGAATGCGTTTTCATTTCCACTAGCTTTTAAAACTTACTAATTTGGTTAGCTTGTATATTGTTTATACTGAAAGCTAACATTAATGTTAGGGTGAAATCCTTTACGGAAATATACCTTTTAAATTTCTCTAAGAAGCATATTTAGGTTTCACGAGTGGAACGATGATCATGAAATGAAAATCTGGATACATAAACATGTATAAAATTCTTCTATATCTTTTTTCAGTTAGATTTGAATGTGAAAAACGCTTTTTGTCAATGATCTCCCCCTTGCATTAAATATATTATTAAAATTACCTCTTTTAGTAGAGAATTTAAATTTATATTGTCCACCATATGGGTGAGCCACAAAACTACTGCTTGATTGTGTGTGTGCATGTTTGTGTGTGTGTGTGTGTGTTTGTGTCTTTGTTTGGACTATTTAATTTATAATTTGTAATTAAATTTTATTGACAAGTTGATACAAATGAGTTACCATTACATAATAAAGCAGTGAGTACATTTCTTGTCATTTTAGTTACAAGCTCCCCCATTTTTCAGTATATTTCGAAGGTCAGATAACCATATATACAAGATCCAGTGTTCTAAACTCATATCCAGTCACCACAGGAGGACTCCACAGGTTTTTCACGTACTATATTAAACATAAGGACAATGATAAAATATTCCTGTTCCCATGTCTTGCAGATATGATGTAACATCACTGGCAAAACCATATAGAAATATTATTTGAGAAGAAGTTTTATACTTTACAGACAACAAGTCTATGCCCAACCCAAGTGATAAAATATTTAAAATAACTCATGCGCCCTAGACGATTTATATGGCCATTGATAGCAGGCATTGTACCCTTTATTTTCTTAGTTGCCTCTGCTGCACCAGCTACTGTGTGTTTGACACAAAATGTGAAAACATCTCACTATGTTAATCAGCTTGCTCATAACATTATGCAAGCCCTGCACATGCAATCAGTGAAATCATTCATTTTTACCACCGGGTTTTCAATGTTCAGCAGAAAAGAAGTTATCAAAGAAAGTCCTCCATTGGCCTGTTCAATAGAATGGGCCCGTCTCCATCCTACTCCTTGGAAGTTCATGAATGGTCTTAGTACGAGCTAGCCATATTCCACTATGAATGGAAGCACCCTACTACTGACCAACCACGTACACTGACTAAGAAGCACCTTTGTCAATTTAAATCTCACTCCTGAGGATAGGCTCACAGGCCCATGCTATATTCTTATTTATTTATTCATTTATTGGTTTTTAACCATTAGTTAAAGAGATTTTATAACTATTGTGTCACCTTCAACTAAAGTGTTATGTAGACACCATACTTAAAATCATTCCAAGGTTCCAAAGAGGCCTGAATTTCTTCTTCCTTTACAAGGGTTCCTATATGTGCAGGGGGATAAGATGTTGATTTTATGAAAACAATTTAGAGGTCATAAGAGTTTCTGGTGAGAAAAATATTGAGCTACAATGCAAAATGAAGTCTCAAGGGAAGGGATGGTTCCATGATTGGTTTAAGTGGTCTCTGTACCTAAATATACACATTTTGGGTACTGCTGATCCCCTTGCTATTTTATTGTTGGGACGTACAATATACATTATATTACTGGAACCATTCAATACATAATAGCTCGGTTAAACTCCTCTTGGTCAGCCAAACTTGTAGACACTTAATCCCCCAAAATTAGTGGAAGAAAAGTGTCAATAATTTGATTCCTGTATAAACACTAGTAAAGAGAAAGGTTATGCTGAAATCAAGAGCCAGAGGATAAAAATACAAATGTCTCCTAAAGCGAAAATTACAAAAAAATTTGTGTAAACCAATTCTACAACTTATCAGGGGGAAAGATACAAGGGAGTTGGAAGTGTGGGGTGATGGAGGAGGTAACATGAACTAGAAATATACTTACAGATTTACATATGAACCTCTAATCCTTTGGTACATCACTCTGAAAATAAAGGAAAAAATAAAACAAACTAGAAAAAAGAGGAAGTAATGTGGTATGAAATAGTTTATGGTCCTAATCTGAATCCTTTAGAAATAATGCCATTGTAGACATGAACGGATTAGATTCAATCAGTTGATCAGAGAAACTGAACAGGGACCTGATGAGATTCATGCAATCCCCAAGCTTATGCAGCTGTTTGGCAAGAGTTGAGAAAATTCAAAAGATCTCAAACCACTGGGGTAGATAATAAGGAAGACTCAGATGGCTCAGACACTGAGGATAAATGATGCAATGAGCTTACTAAAGACAGATTGACCCATGTGGAGAAAATTTTGGAATCAATTATAGCCCTATTGTTACAACATTATCCAAAACAGCATACTCCTGTAAAGGTAAAGACTTGTGGGACCTGTCCAGAATCCTGGCGGACTTTGATCCTTTCCCACCACAACCTCCTCCTGATAGGGTCTCACAGCTAGTACAATTCTGCCTGTGCTGTTTAAGGTTCCTGGTCCTCCTAGAGTAAAAGTGGCACACTTCCTTAGTTCAGACTTATCAAGAAGGGAGGACATTTCTGGTTTTCATTTATTCCCTGACAGGCAAGATGAAGATAGCAAAAGTGTTCATCTGTGTTTGCCATTTAAACAAATAAGAGATCTAAAGAATGCTTGTTTTAAATATGGCCCTACAGTACCACTTACTCAAGTCATTCTTATTTATTTATTTATTCATTGGCCAGTCCTGGGACTTCAACTCAGGGCCTGAGCACTGTCCCTGGCTTCTTTTTACTCAAGGCTAGCACTCTGCTACTTGAGTCACAGCGCCACTTCTGGTCATTTTCTATATCTCTGGTGAGGGGTAATCAAACCCAGGGCTTCATGTACATGAGGCAAGAACTCTTGCCACTAGGCCATATTCCCAGCACACTCAAGTCATTCTTGAACCTTGGCTAATAAAACTTTATGCCCAAATTGCCAAGCAGCCATCAGGCCTTCTAAGAAAAAAGGAGGAATAAATGACTCTATTCAGCTTTGTGCGGACATTGGGCCATCCTAGCTGCATGGCCTCATGCTCCAAGGGCCGACTGTAACAGAGTTCTTCCGCATGTCATGGATGGGGAGAAGGCGACGGGGACATTTATGTACTGCTCGGATTCACGGCATTTGTTTTTCCTGCCAACAAATGGGCCACTTAATGGCTCACTGACCTAATCAGAAAAGGAGATTCATTACTGAAATTTCTCCCCACTGTAAAAACGGGAAGCATTGTGTTACAAATTTCAGATCTAATTTGAATGACTCTGGCCACCAGATTTCAGTAAGCTGGCAGAGGAGACAGCCCCTGGCCCCACAGAAAAATTTTGGAGCAGCTCCTTCTTTCCCCTAACCTCAAGCATATCCCCAAACAACCTGCAGCAACAATCAGTTTCAAGTCTTCTCTGAGCAACAACAGGAATTGCAGGGCTGGATGTCTGTTCCTCTACCTGCACAGTACTGACTTTCAAAATGCTATTTTAGCCCCTCTCTACAGGAGTCATTGGCCCACTTCCAAGGGAATCTGTTGGCTTATTTTTAGGCCACAGCAGCTCTGCACTGAGGGGCTTACCTATTATTCCAGGAGTGATCAATCAGGACTCTAATGGAGAAATAAAAATCATGGCTTCAGGGCCTGGGGATATAGCCTAGTGGCAAGAGTGCCTGCCTCGGATACACGAGGCCCTAGGTTCGATTCCCCAGCACCACATATACAGAAAACGGCCAGGGACAGTGCTAGGCCCTGAGTTCAAGGCCCAGGACTGGCCAAAAAAAAAAAAAATCATGGCTTCAATGCTTGCTAGTATTACCACTAAAATGCTCACTACCTAAATGCCGCCATTCTCAAAATACCGCATGATATGTGAGTAGGCACTGGGGATTATAAGACCCAGAGTCAAGTAAATACCCAGAGCAGATTGTCCAGTGGCTGCAGGAGATATGTCTAGAGGCATAGGGTTGGGTATGTCCCACAGTAAAAAGGATGGTTCTTAGGCCTACTTTATTCAAGGGGTCCAGGAACCCTACTTTGATTTCATAGTGCGCCTTCAGAAAATTATTGATAGAACAGTACAAGGTGTATTTTTGGACACTCAAAAGATGAAGCTATTGGGACATTCTCTGGGTGCTAGTGTGCAAGTACCCAAATCCGGGAAATTAAACTGTTTTGGCTGTGGGGACAAGGGCATACTAAAATGAATTGTGTAAAAACGAAACTGGCAAATACAAAGTCGCCTAGGTAATTCCATCCCTGCAAACGTGGGGTGCATTGGGCCCAAGAATTTTGATCTAAAACTGACATTTGTGGACATATGCTTCCCCTTTCATCGGAAGCAGCACAGGGAGAAAGTACAAGGTGTTCAGGAAAGGGGGCACAGGGAAAGCCTCATGGTCCCATTCGTATGAACGAGCCTTCCCCACCATCTTTTCGTTACAACCAGCCCAGATTGGGAGTGCCACAGTGGACCATTTCTCAAGCCCATTCTTAACTTTCCCTGCTAATTTCCAGAATTAGAACTTGCATATACGGTCCTTTGCCATGGGGGACTTGGGGCCATCTTTTGGAGCATTCCAGTTTAATTGCTAAAGGGGTGTTAGTTGTACCAGGATTAACTGACTCTGACTACATAGGACAAATTCAAATACTTAAGACCTCCCCTGTACCTTATGATATTAATTCTGGTGATCGTATTGCACAATTGATTTTCTTTGCTTACATATTTATATCAACTTCTGCAAACCCTTATCAAGGAGGTTTTGACAGTATGAAATATCAATCTGTTTTCTGGATTTTCAATGAAGCATACAAACCACCTTGTTGTAAATTTTATATAGGAAAGAGGCATTGCTAGCTACTGGCTAAGACATCACAATAATCAGCCAGATTGAATGGGGCATCGGGGCAGGGTGACTCAAACTATCAGATGCAGAATAAAAGGTGACAGTAGTACACTAGATTCAGTAATTAAGCAAAATCTTGAATATCAGAATATTACTGATGGTGAAGGCCAACATTCAATTTTTGATCCATAATTTTTGTAAGTACCTATTAACGTAATTGTACTAGACGTCTTTGAACAGTGGGGAGCTCATTTAGTTTTCCCTTGATGTTCAGATGCATGTCTTTCTCAGTAAGATTACTTACTTGGCAGACAGATTGTCCAGTTTGTCGTGAGCAAAGGCCCTTATCTAAAGAAAAGTTGGCAGCCAAAGCGCAAGTTGTTGGAGATCAGTTAGCTTCAAATCATATTGAGGTTTCTATCTCTACCTAGAACTCTCCTAATTCTGTTATTAAAAAGAAATCTCACAAATGGAGATTGCTCACTGGTTGTCGAGCCCTAAAAGCAGCTATGAGGCCTATAGATAGTTTACAACCTGGCATGCACCAATTTGCGGCGGGCGGCAACCTCGTCCAGCGAGGAAAGGCGACCACCACACGAGGATCCTTCCCAATCACATTTTATTGAGGAGCCGCTTGGTTGAGGGAGAGCTGAAGCGAGGGGCACCAAAAGGCCAAAACCGCCTGCTTATATACCGTTGGGTGAGCATGGGTCGCTCCCTGATTGGTCTGTGACTGGTTGCTACTAGCAGCTGCCACGGGATTGGCTGGGACTAGAACTCACTTGCGCATGCGCAGGGTTCAGGCCGGTAAATCCGTTAGGCTTTGCCGTTATTTACCAGTAAGGCTGCAAGGAAGTAGGAGCCATCTTGTAATGGCCTTGTTGCCGGCTTCCTGCAGTTCCCCCTTTTTGTTTTTGTGCAGGTAAGAGTAGAGGTCTGATCTCTGTGTGCTATTTTGGAACATTGTACTGGCTTTCACTTAGGAGGCGCCTTCCCAAGGACTACCAGACCCGTCCAATGCCTTTTTTACAGAGGTGGGGCCTAGGGCATCAACCCACATGCCATCAGACTTGCTCTTCTTGGGGCCTGTTACCTCAGGACTCCCAAGTGCGGTGCTATTGCCCGGCATCCTGCTCTGCTCAAATGCACGCCTATCCCTAGTGCAAGTGAAGCTACCAGCTTCCTGGGGTGCAAAGGCCGTGCAATTGAGGGCTTAGTCCCTTTTTAGGGCTGAAAGCCAAATCTGGGGGGAAGCTCCATACTCCAAGGCGGCTAAAGCCTGTGAAATTACTAGCCATGTCCCTTCATGTTTGGGTTCGCAGGTGACAGACCAACCAGAGGCAGACCATACTGCCCCCTAGGCATAGTAGTAAAAATACGAGCAATACATGGGACTTCCATGTTGCAGTCTGCAGAAAACAAGGTGGGGAGGAAGGGAGAATCTGCATGCAAGGGCATAGGTACTGGCCATGCCTTAGTCACAGCCCATAGTGTCATTTCTTTTGCTGCCATCGGGGCTGCAGTCAGCACTGTTGCAAGTAGCAGAGGGATCAGTTGCACCACAGGGCAAGTGGATGGCGTCTTCGCAATGGGTTTCTTCTGTCGTTTCCACAGGCCTGGTCAATCTCGTTGGCACCCAGTGAGGCACTTCTTGGCCCTGAGGAAAAACACAAACAGCTCCCCTGGATCTCGTTATCACCAGATCCGGTCCATACCATTTGTTATTCAAAACCTCTTTCCACATGACCATATCTTTTCTGACAGTGACCTTAGTGGCTGCATGCCTATCAGCAGCTGACTCACAGGCATCATTTACATTTAAAAAATTTAAGGTAAAGAGTACAAGTGAAAGCCTTTCCCTGGGGGTCGCTGTCTCAGCTATTCCCCCTTTTTGTTTTTCCAGTAATTAATCAGAAAATGGTTCATTGGGCGCCTGAATCACTTTTGTAAGGTTGCCAGCCACCTCTCCTTTGTTTGGCAAGGCCCGCCAAGCCTTGTAAAATATCTCATTTACCTGGCGGTAGACTTCAAAGGGGTAGGTGGTCTGTTCCACTGCATAAGCTCCCTGTCCTAGAAGCATGTCCACCGACCATTCGGCTCTCCCTTCTTGGAGATTCTTTCTGAATTGTATTTGTGCCTTGTCCTGAACAATGGACCTAAAGTCAAGGAACTGCCCATGACTGAGACATGTGCGCGCAATCTCAAACCAATCCGTGGGCGTCATGGCATTAACCGTGAGTCACCGCAATAAAGCAGTGGTATAACTGGCTGTAACTCCATATGTGCGCACTGACTCCATTAGATCCCTTAGTTGTTTATAAGAGACTGGCTCATAGGTCCTTTCATCTGTTATTGGGTTCTCAAAGACTGGAAAAGCCGTGGCCAACCTAGACCACATACTTCTCTTTATGAAGTTGCTCCAAAGAAGGATACAACGGGGCAACTGGTTCTTGTCCTTGTCCCTTTTGAGTTTGTCCCCGCCGCCTGCGCGGTCGAGGATTTTCCGGAGGGCTGCAGTCCCTCCTCCAGACCCTTATGGGGTCTCCCTTTTCTTTCTTTCATCTTTTTATTTTTATTTTCCTTTTTTTAATTTTCCTTAGGCCTAACCACTTCCCCCTTTACTGAGGGAAGTTACCTCCTCATGTGTTGGGTTCTGGATCCTCTTCGACCCCTCGCCTGGTCCCGGGTTTCGGCACCAGTTGCGGCGGGCGGCAACCTCGTCCAGCGAGGAAAGGCGACCACCACACGAGGATCCTTCCCAATCACATTTTATTGAGGAGCCGCTTGGTTGAGGGAGAGCTGAAGCGAGGGGCACCAAAAGGCCAAAACCGCCTGCTTATATACCGTTGGGTGAGCATGGGTCGCTCCCTGATTGGTCTGTGACTGGTTGCTACTAGCAGCTGCCACGGGATTGGCTGGGACTAGAACTCACTTGCGCATGCGCAGGGTTCAGGCCGGTAAATCCGTTAGGCTTTGCCGTTATTTACCAGTAAGGCTGCAAGGAAGTAGGAGCCATCTTGTAATGGCCTTGTTGCCGGCTTCCTGCACCAATTATGTATGATTCCTTTAAATTGGAATATTATACTAAGATTTGCAAGATTGTTTCTTTACTATTTTTTTATTTGATGAGGACCTATCATGCTTTGCTTTTACTTTAAGTGGGATTAATCTCCAAGGACCCCATGGAACGATTAAATGGAAATTATTGCCACCAGGCATGATGAACTCACCTACTATGTGTCAAAGTTTTGTAGCCAAAGCACTAGAACCTATTAGGAAAAGATTTGCTCAGGTTTCATGTATTCATTATATGGATGACTAATTATTTGCTGCACCTAATAAAGATATTCTATCAGACTTATTACAAATTTTGTCCTTCCACTTGCAAGAGAATGGTTTACTAGTAGCCCCTGATAAAATCTGGACAGAGGAGCCATTAGTGTATCTAGGATATTTAGTTAAAAAAAACAATCAAGCAATTATTCTCCAATTTATAAAAATTCGTACTGAAAAATTAAATACTCATGATTTTCAAAAGTTACTAGAGGACATTAAATGGCTTCATCCTTCCTTAGACATTCCCACATATGCTTTGCAAAATTTATTCTCCATTCTTCAAGAGGATTTGACTTTCAATAGCCCTTGTGTATTAACTAGTGAGGAAAGTAAGGAATTACTTTTAGTAGAAAAACCCCTGACTCAAAATTTCTTCTCCCGGGTAGATTTTTCTGTCCCTAATGGGCTATTAAATCTACTTACAAAGTTTACTCCACAGGGGGAATAGCACAGTTCAACAAGACTTTGATATGTACCAGGCACACATTGTCAGAAATGTAAACCACATGTCTGGAGATAATCAGCTTTCTTATCATGCAAGGCTGTAAAATGTGCCTGGAAATCAATGGGCAGGACAACTACTTGTTTATCATCCCCACACCTAAATAACAATTCAAATTTTCATTACAAACCTCTTATCTCCTCCCTTTATCATTGAATGGCTTTAATAGAGAAGTTTTATACCAATTACCTTCTAGTCCTTTAAGGAAATTATTTCAATAACAAATTTATATTACTGATAATATTTGACTTTCTAAGCCCATTCTAAATTCGCCTAATATTTTTGAAGATAGTACCAAAAATAGCAAATGTGCTTTTTTGACAGAAGGTAAATATCAAGTTTTCCTCACTCCCTGGCAATAGGCAAACAAAATGAATCACAGGCTGTTATATACGCTTTACAGAATTTCTTAATAACTTTCAATTTAATCACTCAGTCGACCTGTGCAGCACATGCTTTATGCAATATATATTCTGTTGTTATTTATCACATAAACCCCCCAATATATTCACTATTTAAACAATTCAAAAACAATAATGCCAAAGACAGCATTTACTGTATGTCATTCAGATTCTTGCTCATTCTAATTTGACAGGTCCTATGGCATGTGGTAATTTTCATGTAGATGATTTAGTCCCTTTTATTTCGGCAAAGAAGACCATGCATCTTGGCACTCTAATGCAGGTCATTTACGTGTCACATATAAAATACCTTTTAGGGTTGGGATTATGTCCTAGTGGCAAGAATGCTTGCCTCATATACATGAAGCCATGGGTTTGATTCCCTAGCGCCACATACATAGAACATAGCCAGATGTGGCACTGTGGTTCAAGTGGCAGTGTGCTAGGTAGCCTTGAACAAAAAAGAAGCCAGGGAGTGTCCTCAGGCCCTGAGTCCAAGACCAAGGACGGGAATAAATAAAATAAAATTCCTTTTAAACAACCTAAGCAAATTATTGCTAACTGTCCTACTTGTTGACCTTTGCATTTACAAACCCTTCCCCTTGGTGCTAATCTTCAAGGCCTGGCTCCAAACAATAATTGGCAAATGGATGTAACACATATCCCTGAATTTGTCTGCCTACAAGATGTGCTTGTAACTATTGACACATTCCTTTTTTGGGAGGGCACAGCTCTACCTGGTGAAAAATGGACTCAGGTCATTCAACATTTACTAGAAACATGTGTAGTCATGTAGATTTCTTCTTAAATAAAAACTAACAATGGACCAGCAAAATCCAGTAAATAAGTGCAAATATATTTAGAATTTCGTAATATCTTCCATGTTACATGAGTTGAATATAAACCTCAAGATCAAGGTAGAGGAGAATGAGCTCACTGTAGTTTGAAAAGACAAATTAAAAAGTAAAAGAGGTTGAATATGTATAGTACTGAGGAGTATTCCACATCTATGAATAGCCTTTATAAAATAGCCTGAGCTGTTATTGCAGAAGCACTATTTGTTCTTAAGTTTTTAAATTTGCCTCAAGGAGATGTTTTGGCCATAGCCAAGCAACACTTCCTAGCTCCGTGTATGTTAATCAAGCCACATCCGGTTTGGATTAGATTGGGGGTTGGGTTACATTGGGCCCCTGGGAAATTGTTAATCCAGAGGCTATGGAATGCTTATGTTGCTACAGAAGATTTCCAAAACTTCTGGCATCCACTTTGCTGAGTCCGACAAGGAGTGCCCCCAGAACACAATGATTAGGGTAAGAAATCCTCATCTATGCTATGAGACCATCCCAATCCAAGCCATGGCTGCCCACAGTGTCCATAAAAATCCTCACAGAGGAAGGACAGCCCCTTTGCCCTTATGGGGACAGGTAAAAGCGCTGTCTCACAAAGCCCAACAGGTAGTGCTATCTACTGAAAAAGTGCTGACTCTGGAACATCTACTCCTGCCTATGTGTGCTCTGTTAACCTGTGCCTTGTAACTCTATGGCAGGGGCTAATTCAGAGGTATTGTGTTGGGCCAGTATCTTTAAACCTCCCTTATTGCATCGAGATTTGTGGACCAAATCCCCCGTCTCTGTATCTATATCTAGTCCTGACTTAATCTCTCCCTGTTATCTGTCTGGCATTCCAGTCTATCCTATGGAAGAAGGACAAGATTCTAACATGTCTTACTCTCAGTTCTCTAAAGCTATCTGTCTAGGCAATTCTCCATGTTAACCCTGTAGATATCAATATTTTTAATTCAACATGGAGGTTTATATAATCCCAGTAGAACTCGGCTGGTTAGACTGTCCTTTTGGTCTGTGAGATCTCACACCTGTAAGATACACAACTCTCCTAGTCCTTTTGGTTTGTGGTTACAAAACTGCACCGAACATAATTTTGTTTCTGAAAAGGTATACAATCTCATACTCCATAAACCAATTATGAGCAGCAGTGGAGTTGCTCAATCTTACATGTCTTCTATGCTCTCTTACATGTCTTCTATGCTATGTCTGAATTTGAAAGTGAGATATCCTCCAAAAGTGGTGTGCTGTTTTGAAATATTTTCCACTTAATATCTTTGGGAATATCCTTTTATGTGACTCCATGGTAATTCAAATTTTGAAATCCAGGATGAATATACCTGAGTGTTGCCATGGTAATTATTGTAGTAGGAAAGAACCTTAATGTGTAACAGGTGAAAATTGAGCACAAAATATTTCCTTCAATTTTGTCTCCAATTTTTTGGAAATCATTACCTGGCTACTTTGATATCTCCTGTGCTAATCTGTTTATACTGAGCCATTTTGATAAACATTTCAATTTTTATGTGTAATTCATTTCTGAATGTTGGTCATATTTTTAGTTTGACACGTGGAAATAGTGTTTCAACTTATATCACTTCCATCCATGGCAACATCAATAGTGAAATATCTTCATTAATTAGGGGAGCATTCATGATTATGTTAATTTAGTAGGAGTCATGAACACCTAGGTATGGCTCAGGGCACCTTGTTACGACTGTAGAAAACATGGTCTTCTATTGAATCCAGTCTGATATAAAGTCTTGATTGATCCACTTAGAACACAAACATTCCGAGTATCATCTGCACATAAGAATATTAATGCGTTGTGCCTTTTAAATATTTTTCAAACCATATATACTCATTACAAACTGCAAACAATGGCATGTAGACGAACTATTCAAACAGCAGTTAACATGCATATATATTATGAAATTATATTCAATTTCTCTACACTGTCTTAAATATTTCTATTATATGATTAAACGTTTATATAGCTCAAGTACTTGGACATTGCACACTTACAAATGAAGATGCATTTATTGATTATGATTAAGGACAGAGAGACCCATGATAGCTCTTAGAATTGTCCTTGAAGTTGGTTGAATTACATCATTGCAAATTTTCCCAATTTTGATAGTATTCTTAAATTGGGTCATGATACAATCTGAAACAGTCCATTTTTATTTGTAGCCTGTTGTACAACAGCTCTTAGAAGGCAAAATAGAGCCAGACACTTAAAGAATCATACGAATAAAATATTTTAAATGATATTCATAAGTTTTCTTTATTTGGTTTCAAAAAGCCCAGAGTCATTATGGAATACCTGTTACATTCCTTGGTATTTCCCATGGGCTCATAAAAGAGAGGTATTCCAACCCTTTGCTTAGCCTTATGTCATGACCAACACTGTAAATTGTAAATTGATGGGCCTCAATATAGAAGTGATACAGTGTCTATTGTTACATAGCACATGCAAAACCCACTTTAAGCATTTAACCCAGATGTCTAATTTATATAAATAAATATATTACTAGCAAACGAAGAAAGCTTTTATGTCCAATTACTATGAATCATTAACTCATATCTTTTTTTTTTTTTTTTTTTTTTTTTTGGCCAGTCCTGTTCCTTGGATTCAGGGCCTGAGTATTGTCGCTGGCTTCTTCCCGCTCAAGGTTAGCACTCTGCCACTTGAGCCACAGCACCGCTTCTGGCCGTTTTCTGTATATGTGGTGCTGGGGAATCGAACCTAAGGCCTCGTGTATCCGAGGCAGGCACTCTTGCCACTAGGCTATATCCCCAGCCCTAACTCATATCTTTAGATGAAGTACATTTTTTGGTACATTGCCTGATACATTTGTTGCACTAATTCTTAAGCTAAATCAATATTATACTTCTGTTTGCTCACAGTAAATCAATTCACTTTTCCTTCGTATTTTTATGTCAATGCCCACTGCTGCTGTTACAATAAAAATAATATATGGATTCTTTGTCATAGTGCAAAACTCATGACGCTATTTTCTCTTCTTTAATCTGTGATTCCTTGTGATTTCTATTTGAATAACAAACAGGATGAAAGCTCAAGAATGCAGAGTGATAAGGGAATTTTAGATTCTAATTTAAATTCTTGGTTGATTTCTTCTTGTGAGTCCAGTGCAAATGTAAATGTAAGTATGTTCTTCCCTGCTGTCACTTGCTTGTTCCAGCAAGTTATTGTCATCCTGCAGAGTGAAGAGAGTACCTGTGAAACTTTAGACATGTACTTATAGTTTTGTTCTATCCTTCGTAAGACACTTTCGCTATAATGATGCTTTCTTTTTACATTTGCGGTTTGGATCAAAGTTTAGGTAGAGAAATGTAGGTCAAACATTATCAATTTGATTTGAAATCTTAGGATTATGATTTCTTATGTACTCGTAATTATTTACTATTTTTGGCCTGAGACTAGGGGACATTACATTTTTTGTGTCTCTATATATATAACCTAGGGTATGGCTTGTAGAAATGTGCCTGGGTCCTTAAAATAATGAGTTTTCATTGATTCACCTGTACAACTCCCTCCAAGTGGGTCAAGACACACAATTGTCCAAGTATAGTATTCCAGATGCTGTCCAATTAATTGGTTTCAGTGTATATGGAAGTTAAGAAAGCAGGGAATTCATTCATGAAAATAGGCATTTGTTCAATTTGAAGTACCTCTAGAAGAACCAAGGATGTGTCTAATGTTTGTAGACACAATACAAACATATGTGTTAGCACTCTATGCATCGAAAGAAAAAAATTGTTTTTATTTATGCCTTTGCAGACCTAATAAGTTGCCCCACCGTGTGTTCAACAAGTATTTCTCCTTGTCTTATCTATGAGTAAAAATAATAAAAAAAAAGTCTAATCATATGAATGTCTTTTGATTTCCCCTAATAATTGAGACAAGCACTCTTGCAACTAGGCCATGTTCCCAGCCCTCCCCTAATCATTGAAACCTCCAATTTGGTTACAGTGTATATTCACAATGAATTCTTATATAAGTGGTGGTGTTTCTTTCCTTACAGAAGTATATCACTTAATATTTGAGAAAGCACACTTAGGTAGGAGAAATGCAATTATGATCATTAAATGGAAATCTAAGTACGTTAACATGTAAAGTCCTCCTATGATTGTTCTTCAGTTTCTTTTACATGAGTCTGATATGTTTCATTTCATTATGTATTCTTGCATGTAAGAAAGTATCACCAAATTTACCTCTTTAAAAGAGAACGTCAATTTATGTGACATTATGTGAACATCAATTTGGTGAGCCAAACACTTCTGGGAGTTTTTGTAAAAAGAAAAAATTCAACTCTGTGAGCTTTTCTTACTACGAAAGATTCTCAATATCGAAATAATTTCAGTGTGTGACAATATGCAAGGATTCTTTGACTTCTTTAAATAGGACGTTTTGCAAGACCGAATGAATGGGAAATGTGGTAGGGAATAGAGCAGAAAGGGCTCACCAAGTGAATTGGGTAGTGAGAGAACAAACTGAGCTAATCAAGGGACTTAGGAAGAGATATATCACAGGAAAAAAGGAACAGATTACAGGAAGCATAAAGAAAGAGAGGTATATGCATATATCACCATTTTGGGATGATTTGCTTTACAATTACGAAGCATAGAAGACATAAGAATTTTGAGTATTGAATGTGACACTGAGCATGAAGGATCAGACGTCTGTTTATTTTACTTTATAATATTGTTAAGAATTACTAACACATAGAGTTAATGTGTAAATAATTCAGAAATTGAGGGAGTGGTTTGAGGGGTGAAGCAGAGGGATGAAGGGAGCAAATCAGGAAGGAATAGCAGGTATGAGAAGAAATGCATATGTAATCACTATATGAAGCATGTTCCTGTAACCCCACTGTACATCATCCTAAAAATAAGAAAGAAAATGTAAAAAAATTAAGTGTAAATGCATTTGGCGGTGGGAAACTAGATTTTTCAATGTATCCAAAAAATAACATTCAAAATTTATTAAAATGTGTGCATTGCTGGAAATATTACAAGTGTTTGTAGATAATCAAAAAGAAGAAAATTTTTGATTGTGTGTGTGAGTTTGTGTGTGCGTGTGGGGGGGTGTGTTTGAGTGAGTGACTGTGTGTGATTGTCTAGTCTTTTGAAGTTATGTCTCATGGTGATCAACATAGAAATGCATTGCTAAGATAGGGTATATAAAATTTGTCAAACGTGGTAATTCCTCCCTCATTTTTCTCTTGCTTCCCTTTCCAATCAACTGTTAACCAACTTTCAATGGTTAATTGCAACAATTTCCATTCCTTTGTTGCATTCCTTTACCCTTTGTACTTTTCACAGTGTGAAGAATTCATTTCCTTACTACGATAAAGAAAGAAAGAATAGTAAGAGCTCCATGGTCTACTACAGCGACACCTGGTTTACAAACACAGAAAATTAAATCAAAAGAAATAATTTCAAATAAGGATTTCAAAGTAAAAATAAAGAAACCTCCGGATTCCATATATTTGAGATCATTACTAGTACCATGATTGTTTGTGATTATTTCTCCAAACTATTGAGAAACTGTGATACTCTGCATGGAAAATCATAGGCATGTATGCCAATTTTACAACTCAGCGAATCCATTGGCTCTGTTTGCCGTTCACTTCATACGACATAATGTTTTCCTAAGGCTTTCCATTTCCTTACAAATGAAAGGATGTCATTCTTTCTGAAGGAAGCCTAGAATTCCACTATGAATATAAAACCACTTTCTGTTGTTCCATTCATCAACTGATGGCCAGACGAGTTGGTTACATATGTTGGCTATTTGAGAGAATGCTGCAATGATCATGATCATGGTGGAAGTTTTAGCATGGAATTCTTTATGGTCTTTACAGTGAATGCCCACCATTGAGATTGCTCGATCATAATCTATGTGTATATTTTATTGCGGATTTGGTATACTGCTTTCCAGAGTGTCTAAAGAATTTTATTCTTTTGAGTTTCAAATATATTTTGTATTTGAGAGCCCTATTTGTTTAGTAGCTACTTAATATCTTCTCTCATATTCTGTGCTCTCCTCTCTCTTCATAATTTGACATATGGAGCTTAGCAATTCCATGGACATCCTTTTGTACAATACTGTGATTTAATGTGGTTGTTAGATTTTATAAAATCTGTTAATCTGTGCCCAGAAGCCCTAGTATTTTTCCTCGTTCTTCTTGCATATTTATTGTATCCATTTTACCTCGAGTCCCTGTTCCAATTAGAATTTTTGGTGGTGTGAGGACACACACAAGGATGTACTTTTGGTTGGTGGAAGAGTTTAAAGTATTCTGCCTTACCATTTCTTGAAAAGGCTGTGCTTTTCTATCCATTTCTTTTGTCTTAATTATAAAAAACCAAGGTGTCATAGGTGTATATGTTGATTTCTCTGTCTTCAATCACATTTTCTTGATTTTTGGCCTTTTGTTGTAACAGGACCAAAAAGATTTTCAACCTGAAGCTTCCAAAAGTTTGAAAGTAGATATTAACATACCTCCAGGACTGTTCTTCCTGCTACGGAGTGTTTTGGCATCAACAAAATAAATTATCCTCGATGATCAGATATTCCTGTTTCTAGAAAAGCTGAACGCAAAATCAACTGAGAAAAGAGTCTCTCTCATTTAATGACACAATACTTTTACTTTTTCTTTCTACAGAGAAACATTTGGTAAAGAGGACTTTCAAACAACGGACTCTTGTACACGTTGAACCACTGTCCTAACCTCTGACCCAATACTCCTTTACACATCCAAGTTCTGGAAAATTACTGTATTCTTTCTTGCCATGTACCAGAGTTTAAATGGAAGGAAGTGGAACTCTCCACATGAATGCTATGAAATTCATGTGATGTCACTCAAGAGCATTTTCTGTCATTTGGAAAAGCTGTAGGAAATAGAATCATGCCAGACAATCATGAATTGTTTATCGATTACCTCAATATTCTGCCAAGTAATTATGTTGTGGTGTAGATAACATGTAGATAGTTAGATACAAAGAGAATCTGACAGATAAATCTATACATACGTACAAAGCCTTTTTTCCTTTCTACATTAAAATATTTTTTACCAGTAGCCACCAGAGTTTCCCAACAATATTTACCTTACACTTTGTGGTCGATATGAAATTTGTTTGAACGAATCTGCTATCTGCTATGTGCTGTCTGCTATGTGCTAGGTGCTATCTGCTATGTGTGCTATGTTGTTGCTGGTTGGAATATTCTGTAGATGTCGGTTAAGTGTAGTTGATCTACGCAGGTTTTTAGTTCTGTGGTTTCTTTGTAAAGTTTTTGGTGTGTTGATCTGTCCATAGGTGATAGTGGAGTGTTAAATTCCCCAGTTATCAATGTGATTGGTTCTGTGAATGATTTTAGAGTCAGTAGTGTTCGGTTGGGTCGTCCTGTATTTGTTGTGTAGATATATAGGATGGTTATATCCTCCTGTAGTAGAGATCCCTTTATTAGAATGTAGTAACCTTCTTTGCTTCTTTTTTAATGTTTTTAATTTGAAGTCAATTTTATCTGATACTAAGATTGCAATGCCAGCGTGTTTATAGGGGCCATTGGATTGACAAATTTGTTTCCAGCCTTTCACTTTTACGAGGTGTTTACTTTTGCTGGATAGATGTGTGAGCACCATTGAAAACCTCAGGCGTACCTTACAAGGCACTGTTGTGTAAACCTTTGACGTTAACATTTATATACAGATACCTTGTATACCTGTATATAATATGAGACTGGTGTTCCTGAAGAATACAATTTTGATATAACAACAAATCCTGCACCCTGTACTCAGTAGTTATGTATTTACTGTTACAATCTTATGAGTAACTTTTGTTACTGTATTAAAAAATGTTTGGACTGGCAGGCTTTGTCTTTGAACCCATTTGATTCACTCGGTTTGAGCAGGGATACCCTCTACCCAATAACCTGAGGACAGTGGAATCTGGAGTTCCTGTAAGTAAGGAGGGTCAATTAGCGGCAGTGAAGAGAATAGAGTAAAGTATTATGGGGGAGGGTCATGATTTTGGTTTAATTATTGACGTGGAAATGTGGAGAATAGTAGAATTGGTAGAAAGAAGTAGTTTAAAAAGATAGACAATTCATTTAACAGAGAAGAGTGGAGGTGTTATTCCTAGGCAAGTATTTTTGAAGAAAGAGAATGTGAGGAGGAAAATAAAGAAGAAATAGTGGAAGACAAATGCACAAAACAGAGAAAATTTATTTTTAAAAAGAGAAAAAAAAACCCAGAAAATTGAACAAGCAAAACAATTTTTTGCTAAAAACAAACAGGTAAAAAAGGAAAATAAAAACCAAATGACATTTCAGAAATGGAAAAAAACACAATAAAAGCATAAAAAAACTTGGAAAAGTAAATGGAGTCTTCCTTGTTTGGATGGCCTTTTTAGTCTCTGGTTTCCTTGCGATGGTCAGCAGTATATTTTGCTGCTTGCCATGATTGACTTGCTTTCAGTTTCTGGGGGTGGATCTACTTTGAACTGCATCCCTTGTTGGTGAAATCCTGGGGCGCCCTGGTTCACACAGCTTGCAAGTGGGACTTCGGTATCCTCTGTGGACGGGGCACATGCACAGTTTTGGGAACCCTGGCTCCACTACTCTGCTGTGGGGCCATTGCTTTCACTTTCAATTTAGAAATTTCAACAGTCAAGCCGGTGCACCTCTCGCTGAGTCATGGCCTAGGATGACCCTCCTACCTGGGCAGGGGTCCTTCACCTGGCCAGAGATAGCTCTCCCTGATTGGTCCCTCTTGCCTTTTTCAAAGATGGCCCATTCATCCTTGCTCTCTGAAGGCCTACTTTTGTTCCAGTCTGGTCTGAACCTATGCCAGTGACAAAGATGGCACTTTGCTCTAGCAATGGTGGAAGGGCTAAGCTCCAGATACTCCTTCACGGGCGCGAGTGAGGATGTCTTTATAGAGGTACTCACACTTTCTCTGCTATTTCAGCCTTTGGGTGCTCAGTCTGCAATCCAGGTCTGTCTGCTATTGTCATTTTTAGAATGTTCTAAAGTTGTAAGCAGCAACATAATCCTTTGTCGAAATATTGTAAAAATGGAGCCAGCAAGACATTCTCTAACTTTAATCTCAATATTCACAAAGCACACCTATTTTATACTAAATCTTGGCAATGAAATATTTAAGGATTTCATCCATGCATTTAGCTATACACACACATATATAGATAGATAGATAGAAAGATAGATAGATAGATAGATAATTATAGAAATAGATATAGATATAGATATATATGTAGACATAGATATAGATATATACCACCTCTTTTATTCCCAGGAAAAGTCAGGACTCACTACTAGTGCTTCATGTTTGTGATGCCACATAATTAGTTTTCTCTTCAATAACTGGAAAAGGTAATTTTAAATTCAAAGCATGTCGTGTGAAACTAATGAAGTTTTTGATGAGTTTGATTTAAAAATGAATGCTTTTATGGCCTTAAGAATGATTATTCATAAAAAAATCTCGCAAATAGTTTGTTTTCTAAGCGGCCTAAATTTAATGAAAGGAACCTCAAGTTTCTTCGTCTTTCTCATTTTAAACCTAATTTCAGTTTAATACTTTAAAGACACTCCTTCCCTCTTTGAATGAACAAGAAAAGATGCCTTCATGTCCCTTTAGATAAACAGTGTTGAAATAAGTCATAAACTATCTCCTGTTTTTCTTCTGAAAATGCCTGTTATTTGTGGATTATGAAAATCAGTATTTACAGGATCTGCATCAAAGAACTCAAAAGTTAATGAGTTGAATATCTTCCAAGTTCTTCAATATTCCTTTGTTTCTCCAAAGAAATGATAATGTTTGAGACATCTGGTCTGGAAGTAATTCTTCATTGGTTTTCTGACAGAATTTTTCTCCTCACAGGAAGTGCAGATATTTCCCTGTCTACCAGAATGCAAGAAGGTAAGCATGTTCCCAATGTCCTTTGAAAAGAACACTTCAAATGGTTCCCATCATATTATGTTTAGCATTCTCAGTATGCAAAACTCTGTGGGGGAGATTCAATGGGATGGAGTTCAGAATTGAGACATTCTGATAATTGTACAGTGGAATTTTGAATTCGTACTATTGAGAGATAAGAATGCAAGTAAAAGCCTTGGCCTCAATGCACCTTCCCTGTCAACAGAGGACAGCGTGAATATTGCAAAACAGTAACCGCAAAAAGTCCTTCGATTAATGGAAAAATGTTTCCCAAATTAGGGCTAACAATTCACAAATGGGAACTGAAATGAATTCGCTTATTATTTCTATGATAATATCAAAAGGCATAGTTATCATTTTTGTCATCACAGAAGGGAATTTGAAATTAATGCATACTTTGTAATTGGAAGAGAAGGGAAAGAATTACATTTTCTCAAAAATATACCAGATTTGCTTAGATATTTTCCTTTGCAGGTGAATCTCTGGATCCTGAAAGGTTACTGCAATGCCCCTATGATAAGAGTCACAAGATCAGGGCCTGCAGATTCCCGTACCATCTGGTGAAATGCAGAAAGGTAGGGTTGCATTTCAAAATGAGGAGTTTGTCATACTTTACTACAAACATGAATTTGAAGCTTGATATTTGACTAAATGTGCTAAATATGTGTCAATGAAATAATAGACTACCTGGGTAGATGCAGTAAACACATATTTGTATTTGCTCTTGTAATCTGATCTTTGTGTAGTGCAGATAAGAAATAGCAGTGCAACTTGTTTACAGAACTCTAGGATAAGTAGAACATTGCAAGATGTTTTCTGTAGGACAATCATTTCAGTCTGAGTGTAGCGACTTTATACTTGTTTCCTTGTTCACACTTAACTACTCTAAATCAGCAATTTAGTAAAGTTTCTAAAAATTAAGACAGATGCCTGCCTTATGGCAGGACATAATTCCTGAACCATGTTACTTTTCAGTAAACCTAGTGATCCTGAATTGATGATAACGAAGATGTGTCTTGCCTGTTTCGTATATTTTGGTGTATTTTTTGTTATGATACCACGACAGTTATTTTCACATAGAACAAGAAATCTTTCAAATGCTCATAGAGTTGTCTATCCCAATTCAATTTTCTGTGTTAAAAAACATTGCTCTGGGCAGAAAACAATCTTCCCTTTGTTATGCTTTTCAAAGGATGCTCACTGATTATATATACACATGTACACAGAAAGACACATACATATGCATATTCATGCTCATATGTTTTCAAATATTCTTATATCTAAATGTGAATATGTACAAATTAGACTGTACATGCACATGGTATTACACACATGCACTAAGACACACAATGAGGGCATTTCCAATTGTGTTTTCGATCAATGTGTCTTACCCATTCATGTAGCATATATTAATAAATGCCTGTTTACTGAATAAGATGTCATGATTCTGAATGTTTTTATATGCCAAAGTTATGTTTTAAGTATCCAGCATTTTGCTGCTGTGTCAGACCTCCAATCTTGTCATGACGAGTTTAAATCAAAGTACTTTTATGCGAAGAGAGTATGAGATATAGAGTCTGAGAGAATCTTATCCACCTCCAGCCTCTAGAAATTGTAAGAAACAGAATGAAGAAGAGTCGAGGTTGTACTAGCCCGTCCTCTTGTTCTAGACTGGTGTTAGTACAGCACACAAGCCCAAGGTAAAACAACAAGTCAAGCATAAAAGCAGCAACCCTTTCCTTATCCCCCAATAATTTGTACTATTTTTATTTTTTACATCCTGGTGCAATAGAATCATCCGGACATTGCTGCCAAATTGGTTACTTGTCCCTTCAATGCTCAGCACTTGGTGCCGCGCGATCAACTCAGTAAACATATAGCAACATGTGAAGACCAAAGTTGCATTGAGGATGATGTAGGTAAGCTTGATACATGAAACAGAAATGAGATCTGATTCAGATTCAATCTATTACATATTGTGATTCCATTTTCCTTATTTTCCTTCTTGCAGTTACTATGACTTGGTCCCAACCCCAAGAGAAGAAATCTGGAAATACAGGGCATCGCCTTTCCTCTGAGGAAGACTGGGATAAAGGTAAAGAGCTTGATTAAATTTTGAGTTAGTGCTGTAACTGAATGCCAGTTTAGAGATAGATGCAAATAATAGAAAACTCTTTAGCTCAACATGAAATTTAATGTATGCTAACATAGAGAAAGCTATTATGCTCATCCTCATATATGAAGACATGCATTCAGAAATGATTTCTTTAAAGAATATATATAAAACAGGGTTGTCCATCTATAGTTTAGGACTCTTTCTTTTCCATGTTTATTATCCACTTAAATCATTGATATATTAGGTCCTTAAGGTGGTTATTATTTCATTATTACCTATGTCTTTCCTTGGCCATGTAAATGTTAGAGAAAATGTAATATATACCCTGGAGACAATATCCATTTTTCTGTTTGCCAGAATCCTTGGAAAACCCTAGCCCAACTTTTGTTTGGGGCAGAGCAGAGTCTTCTAGCCAAAACAGGTAAGCAAATGACATTATCACTTTGGCAAAGATCTATTTCTTAGAAATAAAGGAAACAATTATGATAGGTGGAAGAGCTGCCTTTTTCTTTTAGGAATAAAAAAGCTTTCTCTTTTCAGAGAAATATTCATATTGCTGTCTGAACGGTGATTGGTGAAAGCATGCATGTGTAAATCTGCAATTACTTCATGATGTAAAAACATTTCCAAGGGCTGGAGATATGGCCTATTGACAAGAGTGCCTGCCTAGGATACACAAGGCCCTAGGTTCGATTCCCCAGCACCAAACATACAGAAAACGGCCAGAAGCGGCGCTGTAGCTCAAGTGGCAGAGTGCTAGCCTTGAGAGGGAAGAAGGCAGGGACAGTGCTCAGGCCCTGAGTCCAAGGCCCAGGACAGGCAAAAACAAAACAAACAAACAAACAAAAAATCATTTCCAAACAAATTCATTGATATCTATGGAACGTCATACTCAAAATGGTCTCGGAGAACCATTCAATATTGAGAAAATGTTACGGATATGACAGTATGTCAGAGCGACCGTTCACTTTTCAATGACATACCTTTCGATTTAATTTTATTCACAGAAAGAACGAATGAGTGGCTGGAATTCCTCTTCATGTAAGTAGCTACTAAAATCATAAGGAGATTAATTCGATTAAATGTAGTAAAAAGCAACTATAAAGATACATTGTGTTATTTGGGTTTGTGTGTTATATGCCCTTTGCGCAACAAGTATAGCAATAACTGCATCATGTGTGTTTACAGCCTGTTTTCATTTTTCAATAATTTCTTGCAAAACTTCACCAAACATTTGTGAAAAGGCCTCCTTTACATGGATCTGTGATACCTTGAATATTCTGTTTAAAAATCACACCAGATGTTCGCCCACGTATACAGTTTGTAAGGCAAGGATAACTTCCAATTTAGATTTTTGAAAGATCTCTATATGTGTTTACAGAATAAAAGGAAGTGTGTTGTTCCCTGCTGTCACTTTCATATTCAACAAAATAACTTGGGAGACAAGAAGAAAATGTTTCTGGGGACTCTGTGGGTTGATGAGACAACCTGAGAAAATTTAGGAGGCATATAGTTATATTTTCCTTTTATCCCACACTAAGTCACTTTCCACAAAAATAATGCCTCCTTTTTTTCATTTATGGTTTGTATCTCGTCTAAGATAGAGTATTTTGGATGAAATATTATGACTTGGATCTCAAATCTTAGGATAATCATTTCTCATATAGTCCACAATATTTACTATTTTTGTTATAAGACGGGCAAATTTCATATTTTGTGTCCCTGTCTTGTGACACTGATTATACTTGCATAGGTGAGACATATACAAACTGTTCTATTACCTAGATGAATCTTATTATGTTACCTAAACTAAGGTTAGAAGAAATGTACCTGTTTCATGATCATAATGGATTCTCTGGGTATTAACTTGTTCACCTACCTTCAAGTGATTGAAACCCATAGAGTTTCAAACCATAAGTCAACAGCATTTGCCCATTGGTCCATTTCTGCGTATATGGAAGTTGAAAAAAGCAAGAAATTCTTTCAGAATAATAGGCAGTTGTTCAGTTTTGCATATCTGTACAACAACTATGGAACTTTCTATTGTTCTTAGGCAAAATCAGAAATGTATATTATCACACCTTCCACCATAATGCAAAGATATTTTTCTATTTTCCTTTGCAGAAATAATCCGGTGGCCTACTGTTTGAGGACTACCTATTTTTCCTTGTCTTGCTAATGACATGAAATAATAAATAATACTTTCAGCACGTTGAATGCGTTTTCATTTCCACTAGCTTTTAAAACTTACTAATTTGGTTAGCTTGTATATTGTTTATACTGAAAGCTAACATCAATGTTAGGGTGAAATCCTTTACTGAAATATACCTTTCAAATTTCTCTAAGAAGCATATTTAGGTTTCACGAGTGGAACGATGATCATGAAATGAAAATCTGGATACATAAACATGTATAAAATTCTTCTATATCTTTTTTCAGTTAGATTTGAATGTGAAAAACGCTTTTTGTCAATGATCTCCCCCTTGCATTAAAAATATTATTAAAATTACCTCTTTTAGTAGAGAATTTAAATTTAAATGATCCACCATATGGGTGCTTGATTGTGTGTGTGCATTTGTGTGTGTGTGTGTGTGTTTGTGTCTTTGTTGGGACTATTTAATTTATAATTTGTAATTAAATTTTATTGACAAGGTGATACAAATGATTTACCATTACATAATAAAGCAGTGAGTACATTTCTTGTCATTTTAGTTACACCCTCCCCCATTATTCAGTATCTTTCGAAGGTCAGATATCCATATATACAAGATCCAGTGTTCCAAACTCACATCCAGTCACCACAGGGAGACCACAGGTTTTTCACGTAGAATATTAAACATAAGGACAATGATAAAATCCTCCTGTTCCCATGTCTTGCAGATATGATGTAACATCACTGGCAAAACCATATAGAAATATTATTTGAGAAGAAGTTTTATACTTTACAGACAACAAGTCTATGCCCCACCCAAGTGATAAAATATTTAAAATAACTCATGCGCCCTAGACGATTTATATGGCCATTGATAGCAGGCATTTTATCCTTTATTTTCTTAGTTGCCTCTGCTGCACCAGTTACTGTGTGTTTGACACAAAGTGTGCAAACGTCTCACTATGTTAATCAGCTTGCTCATAACACTATGCAAGCCCTGCACGTGTAATGAGTGAAATCATTCATTTTTACCACCGGGTTTTCAATGTTCAGCAGAAAAGAAGTTATCAAAGAAAGTACTCCATTGCCTTGTCCAATAGAATGGGCCCGTCTCCATCCTACTCCTTGGAAGTTCATTTATGGTCTTAGTACGAGCTAGCTATATTCCACTATGAATGGAAGCACCCTACTACTTACCAACCACGTAGACTGACTAAGAAGCACCTTTGTCAATTTAAATCTCACTCCTGAGGATAGGCTCACAGTCCCATGCTATATTCTTATTTATTTATTCATTTATAGGTTTTTAACCATTAATTAAAGAGATTTTATAACTATTGTGTCAGCTTCAACTAAAGTGTTATGTAGACACCATACTTAAAATCATTCCAAGGTTCTAAAGAGGCCTGAATTTCCTCTTCCTTTACAAGGGTTCCTATATGTGCAGTGGGATAAGATGTTGATTTTATGAAAACAATTTAGAGGTCATAATAGTTTCTGGTGAGAAAAATATTGAGCTACAATGCAAAATGAAGTCTCAAGGGATGGGATGGTTCCATGATTGGTTTAAGTGGTCCCTGTACCTAAATATACACATTTTGGGTACTGCTGATCCCCTTGCTTTTTTATTGTTGGGACATACAATATACATTATATTACTGGAACAATTCAATACATAATAGCTCTGTTAAACTCCTCTTGGTCAGCCAAATTTGTAGACACTGAATCCCCCAAAATTAGTGGAAGAAAAGTGTCAATAATTTGATTCCTGTTTAAACACTAGTAAAGAGAAAGGTTATGCTGAAATCAAGAGCCAGAGGATAAAAATACAAATGTCTCCTAAAGCAAAATTTACAAAAACATTTGTGTAAACCAATTCTAAAAGTTATCAGGGGGAAAGATACAAGGGAGTTAGAAGTGTGGGGTGATGGAGGAGGTAACATGATGAACTAGAAATATACTTACAGACTTACATATGAACCTCTAATCCTTTGGTACATCACTCTGAAAATAAAGGAAAAAATAAAACAATCAAGAAAAAAAGAGGAAGTAATGTGGTATGAAATAGTTTATGGTCCTAATCTGAATCCTTTAGAAATAATGCCATTGTAGACATGAACGGATTAGATTCAATCAGTTGATCAGAGAAACTGAACAGGGACTTGATGAGCATCATGCAACCCCCAAGCTTATGCAGCTGTTTGGCAAGAGTTGAGAAAATTAAAAAGATCTCAAACCACTGGGGTAGATAATAAGGAAGATTCAGATGACTCAGACACTGAGGAAAAATTGTGCAATGAGCTTAGTAAAGACAGCTTGACCCATGTGGAGAAAATTTTGGAATCAATTATAGCCCTATTGTCACAACATTATCCAAAACAGCAAACTCCTATAAAGGTAAAGACTTGTGGGATCTGCCCAGAATCCTGGCGGACTTTCATCCTTTCCCACCACAACCTCTGCCTGATAGCGTCTCACAGCTATTACCATCTCATCCTGTGCTGTTTAAGGTGCCTGGTCCTCCTACATTAAATGTGGCACACTTCCTTGGCTCAGACTTATCAAGAAGGGAGGACATTTCTGGTTTTCATTTATTTCCTGACAGGCAAGATGAAGATAGCAAAGGAGTTCATCAGTGTTTGTCATTTAAACAAATAACAGATCTAAAGAATGCTTGTTTTCATTATGGCCCTACAGTACCACTTAATCAAGTCATTCTTAGTTCTTTATTTATTCATTGGCCAGTCCTGGGACTTCAACTCAGGGCCTGAGCACTGTCCCTGGCTTCTTTTTACTTAAGGCTAGCACTCTGCTACTTGAGTCACAGCGCCACTTCTGGTCATTTTCTATATCTCTGGTGAGGGGTAATCAAACCCAGGGCTTCATGTACATGAGGCAAGCACTCTTGCCACTAGGCCATATTCCCAGCACACTCAAGTCATTCTTGAAACCTTGGCTACTAAAACTTTATGCCCAAATTGCCAAGCAGCCATCAGGCCTTCTAAGAAAAAAGGAGGAATAAATGACTATATTCAGCTTTGTGCGGACATTAGGCCATCATAACTGCTTGGCCTCATGCTCCAAGGGCCGACTGTAACAGAGTTCTTACGCATGCCCTGGATGGGGAGAAGGCGACGGGAACATTTATGTACTGCTCGGATTCCCGGCATTTGTTTTTCCTGCCGACAAATAGGCCACTTAATGGCTCACTGACCTAATCAGAAAAGGAGATTTATTACTGAAATTTCTCCCCACTTTAGAAACGGGAAGTATTGTGTTACAAATTTCAGATCTAATTTGAATGACTCTGGCCACCAGATTTCAGTAAGCTGGCAGAGGAGACAGCCCCTGGCCCCACAGAAAAATTTTGGAGCAGCTCCTTCTTTCCCCTAACCTCAAGCATATCCCCCAACAACCTGCAGCAACAATCAGTTTCAAGTCTCCTCTGAGCAACAACAGGAAGTGCAGGGCTGGATCTCTGTTCCTCTACCTGCACAGTACTGACTTCCAAAATGGTATTTTAGCCCCTCTCTACAGGAGTCATTGGCTCACTTCCAAGGGAATCTTTTGGCTTATTTTTAGGCCGTAGCAGCTCTGCACTGAGGTGCTTACCTATTATCCCAGGAGTGATCGATCAGGACTGTAATGGAGAAATAACAATCATGGCTTCAATGCTTGCTAGTGTTACCACTAAAATGCTCACTACCTAAATGTCGCCATTCACAAAATACCGCATGATATGTGAATAGGCACCGGGGATTATAAGACCCAGAATCAAGTAAATACCCCAAAGCAGATTGACCAGTGGCTGCAGGAGATATGTCTAGAGGCATGGGGTTGGGTATGTCCCACAGTAAAAAGGATGGTTCTTAGGCCTGGTTTATTCAAGGGGCCCAGGAACCCTACTTTGACTTCATAGTGCCCCTTCAGAAAATTATTGATAGAACAGTACAAGGTGTATTTTTCGACACTCAAAAGATGAAGCTATTGGGACAGACTCTGGGTGCTAGTGTGAAAGTACCCAAATCCGGGAAATTCAACTGTTTTGGCTGTGGGAACAAGGGCATACTAAAATGAATTGTGTAAAAATGAAACTAGCAAATACAAAGTCGCCTAGGAAATTCCCTCTCTGCAAACGTGGGGTGCATTGGGCCCAAGAATTTTGATCTCAAACTGACATTGGTGGACATATGCTTCCCCTTTCATCGGAAGCAGCACAGGGAGAAAGTACAAGGTGTTCAGGAAAGGGGGCAAAGGGCAAGCCTCATGGTCCCATTCCTATGAACGAGCCTTCAACACCATCTTTTCGTTACAACCAACCCAGATTGGGAGTGCCACAGTGGACCTTTTCTCAAGCCCATTCTTAACTTTCCCTGCTACTTTCCAGAATTAGAACTTGCATATACGGTACCTTACCATGGGGGACTTAGGGCCTTCTTTTGGAGCATTCCAGTTTAATTGCTAAAGGGGTGTTAGTTGTACCAGGAGTAACTGACTCTGACTACATAGGACAAATTCAAATACTTAAGACCTCCCCTGTACCTTATGATATTAATTCTGGTGATCGTATTGCACAATTGATTTTCTTTGCTTACATATTTATATCAACTTCTGCAAACCCTTATCAAGGAGGTTTTGGCAGTATGAAATATCAATGTGTTTTCTGGATTTTCAATGAATCATAAAAACCAACTTGTAAATTTTATATAGGAAAGAGGCATTGCTAGCTACTGGCTAAGACATCACAATAATCAGCCAGATTGAATGGGGCATCGGGGCAGGGTGACTCAAACTATCAAATGCAGAATAAAACGTGTCAGTAGTACACTAGATTCAGTAATTAAGCAAAATCTTGAATATCAGAATATTACTGATGGTGAAGCCCAAAGTTCCATTTTTGATCCATAATTTTTGTAAGTACCTATTAACATAATTGTACTAGACGTCTTTGAACAGTGGGGAGCTCATTTAGTTTTCCCTTGATGTTTAGATGCATGTCTTTCTCAGTAAGATTACTTACTTGGCAGACAGATTGTCCAGTTTGTCGTGAGCCAGGCCCTTATCTAAAGAAAAGTTGGCAGCCAAAGTGCAAGTTGTTGGAGATCAGTTAGGTTCAAATCATATTGAGGTTTCTATCTCTACCTAGAACTCTCCTAATTCTGTTATTAAAAAGAAATCTCACAAATGGAGAATGCTCACTGGTTGTCGAGCTCTAAATGCAGCTATGAGGCCTATAGATAATTTACAACCTGACTTGCCCCAATTCTGTATAATTCCTTTAAATTGGAATATTATACTAAGATTTGCAAGATTGTTTCTTTACTATTTTCTGATTAGATGAGGACCTATCATGCTTTGCTTTTACTTTAAGTCGGATTAAACTCTAAGGACCCCATGGAAGGTTTAAATGGAAATTATTGCCACCAGGCATGATGAACTCACCTACTATGTGTCAAACTTTTGTAGCCAGAGCACTAGAACCTATTAGGAAAAGATTTGCTCAGGTTTCATGTATTCATTATATGGATGACTAATTATTTGCTGCACCTAATAAAGATATTCTATCAGACTTATTACAAATTTTGTCCTTCCACTTGCAAGAAAATGGTTTACTAGTTGCCCCTGATAAAATCTGGACAGAGGAGCCATTAAAGTATCTAGGATATTTAGTTAAAAAAAAAACAAGCAATTATTCTCCAATTTATAAAAATTCGTACTGAAAAATTAAATACTCTTGATTTTCAAAAGTTACTAGTGGGGCTGGGAATATGGCCTAGTGGCAAGAGTGCCTGCCTCGGATACACGAGGCCCTAGGTTCGATTCCCCAGCACCACATATACAGAAAACGGCCAGAAGCGGCGCTGTGGCTCAAGCGGCAGAGTGCTAGCCTTGAGCGGGAAGAAGCCAGGGACAGTGCTCAGGCCCTGAGTCCAAGGCCCAGGACTGGCCAAAAAAAAAAAAAAAAAAAAGTTACTAGTGGACATTAATTGACTTCATCCTTCCTTAGGCATTCCCACATATGCTTTGCATAATTTGTTCTCCATTCTTCAAGAGGATTTGACTTTAAATAGCCCTTGTGTATTAACTAGTGAGGAAAGTCAGGAATTACTTTTAGTAGAAAAACCCCTGACTCAAAATTTCTAATCCCGGGTAGATTTTTCTGTCCCTAATGGGCTATTAAATCTACTTACAAAGTTTACCCCACATGGGGAATAGCACAGTTCAACAAGACTTTGATATGTACCAGGCACACATTGTCAGAAATGTAAACCACATGTCTGGAGATAATCAGCTTTATTATCATGCAAGGCTGTAAAATGTGCCTGGAAATCAATGGGCAGGACAACTACTTGATTATCATCCCCACACCTATATAACAATTCAAATTTGCATTATAAACCTCTGATCTCCTCCCTTTATCATTGAATGGCTTTAATGGAGAAGTTTTATACTAATTAACTTCTAGTCCTTTAAGGAAATTATTTCAATAACAAATTTATATTACTGATAATATTTGACTTTCTAAGCCCATTCTAAATTCGCCTAACATTTTTGAAGATAGTACCAAAAATAACAAATATGCTTTTTGGACAGAAGGTAAATATCAAGTTTTCCTCACTCCCTGGCAATTGGCACGCAAAATGAATCACAGGCTGTTATATACGCTTTACAGAATTTCTTAATAACTTTCAATTTAATCACTCAGTCGACCTGTGCAGCACATGTTTTATGCAATATATATTCTGTTGTTATTTATCACATAAACCCCCCACTAGATTCACTATTTAAACAATTCAAAAACAATAATGCCAAAGACAGCTTCACTGTATGTCATTCACATTCTTGCTCATTCTAATTTGACAGGTCCTATGGCATGTGGTAATTTTCATGTAGATGATTTAGTCCCTTTCATTTCGGCAAAAGAAGACCATGCATCTTGGCACTCTAATGCAGGTCATTTACCTGTCACATATAAAATTACTTTTAGGGTTGGTATTATGTCCCAGTGGCAAGAATGCTTGCCTCATATACATGAAGACATGGGTTTGATTCCCTAGCGCCACTTACATAGAACATGGCCAGAAGTGGCACTGTGGTTTAAGTGGCAGCTTGCTAGCTAGCCTTGAGCAAAAAAGAAGCCAGGGAGTGTCCTCAGGCCCTGAGTCCAAGACCCAGGACAGGAATAAATAAAATAAAATAAAATTCCTTTTAAACAATCTAAGCAAATTATTGCTAACTGTCCTACTTGTTGACCTTTGCATTTACAAACCCTGCCCCTTGGTGCTAATCTTCAAGGCCTGGCTCCAAACAATAATTGGCAAATGGATGTAACACACATCCCTGAATATGTCTGCCTAAAAGATGTTCTTGTAACTATTGACACATTCTATTTTTTGGGGGGGCACAGCTCTACTTGGTGAAAAATGGACTCAGGTCATTCAACATTTACAAGAAACATGTGCATTCATGTAGATTTCTTCTTAAATAAAAACTAACAATGGACCAGCTGAAACCAGTAAATAAGTGCAAATATATTTAGAATTCCGTAATATCTTCCATGTTACATGAGTTGAATATAAACCTCAAGGTCAAGGTAGAGTAGAATGAGCTCACTGTATTTTGAAAAGACAAATTAGAGTAAAAGAGGTTGAATATGTGTAGTACTGAGGAGTATTCCACATCTATGAATAGCCTTTAAAAAATAGCCTGAGCTGTTATTGCAGAAACACTATTTGTTCTTAAGTTTTTAAATTAGCCTCAAGGAGATGTTTTGGCCCTAGCCAAGCAACACTTTCTAGCTCCTTGTATGTTAATCACGGCACATCCTGTTTGGATTAGATTGGGGGTTGGGTTAGATTGGGCCCCTGGGCAGTTGTTAATCCAGAGGCTATGGAATGCTTATGTTGCTACAGAAGATGTCCAAAACTTCTGGCATCCACTCTGCTGAGTCCAACAAGGAGTGCCCCCAGAACACAAAGATTAGGGTAAGACATCCTCATCTATGCTATGAGACCATCCCAATCCAAGCCATGGCTGCCCACAGTCTCCATAAAAATCCTCACAGAGGAAGGACAGCCCCTTTGCCCTAATGAGGACAGGTAAAAGCGCTGTCACACAAAGCCCAACAGGTAGTGCTATCTACTGAAAAAGTGCTGACTCTGGAACATCTACTCCTGCCTATGTGTGCTCTGTTAACCTTTGTCTTGTAACTCTATGGCAGGGGCTAATTCAGAGGTATTGTATTGGGCCAGTATCTTTAAACCTCCCTTATTGCATCGAGATTTGTGGACCAAATCCCCCGTCTCTGTATCTATATCTAGTCCTGACTTAATCTCTCCCTGTTATCTGTCTGGCATTCCAGTCTATCCTATGGAAGAAGGACAAGATTCTAACATGTCTTACTCTCAGTTCTCTAAAGCTATCTGTCTAGGCAATTCTCCATGTTAACCCTGTAGATATCAATATTTTTAATTCAACATGGAGGTTTATATAATCCCAGTAGAACTCGGCTGGTTAGACTGTCCTTTTGGTCTGTGAGATCTCACACCTATAAGATACACAACTCTCCTAGTCCTTTTGGTTTGTGGTTATAAAACTGCACCGAACATAATTTTGCTTCTGAAAAGCTATACAATCTCATACTCCATAAACCAATTATGAGCAGCAGTGGAGTTGCTCAATCTTACATGTCTTCTATGCTAACTTACATGTCTTCTATGCTATGTCTGAATTTGAAAGTGAGATATCCTCCAAAAGTAGTTTGCTGTTATAGAATTATTTTCCACTTAATATCTTTGGGAATATCCTTTTATGTGACTCCATGGTAATTCAAATTTTGAAATCCAGGATGAATATACCTGAGTGTTGCCATGGTAATTATTGTAGTAGGAAAGAACCTGAATGTGTATCAGTTGAATATTGAGCACAAAATATTTCCTTCAATTTTGTCTCCATTATTTTGGAAATCATTACCTGGCTACTTTGGTATCTCCTGTGCTAATCTGTTTCTACTGAGCCATTTTGATAAACATTTCAATTTTTATGTGTAATTCATTTCTGAATATTGGTCATATGTTTAGTTTGACACGAGGAAATAGTGTTTCAACTTATATCATTTCCATCCATGGCAACATCAATAGTGAAATATCTTCATTAATTAGGGGAGCATTCATGATTATGTTAATTTAGTAGGAGTCATGAACACCTAGGTATGGCTCAGGGCACCTTGTTAGGACTGTAGAAAACATGGTCTTCTATTGAATCCAGTCTGATATAAAGTCTTGGTTGATCCACTTAGAACACAAACATTCCCAGTATCATCTGCGCATTAGAAAATTAATGCGTTTTGCCTTTTAAATATTTTTCAAACCATATATGCTCATTACAAACTGCAAACAATGGCCTGTAGACGAACTATTCAAACAGCAGTTAACATGCATATATATTATAAAATCATAATCAATTTCTCTACACTGTCTTAAATATTTCTATTATATGATTAAACGCTTATATAGCTCAAGTACTTGGACATTGCACACTTACAAATGAAGATGCATTTATTGATTAAGATTAAGGACAGAGAGACCCATGATAGCTATTAGAATTGTCCTTGTTGTTGGTTGAATTACATCATTGCAAATTTTCCCAGTTTTGATATTATTCTTAAATTGGGTCAATATACAATCTGAAACAGTCCATTTTTATTTGTAGCCTGTTGTACAACAGCTCTTAGAAGGCAAAATAGAGCCAGACACTTAAAGAATCATACGAATAAAATATTTCACATGATATTCATAAGTTTTCTTTATTTGGTTTCAAAAAGCCCAGAGTCATTATGGAATACCTGTTACAGTCCTTGGTATTTCCCATGGGCTCATAAAAGAGAGGTATTCCAACCCTTTGTTTAGCCTTATGTCATGACCAACACTGTAAATTGTAAATTGATGGGCCTCAATATAGAAGTGATACAGTGTCTATTGTTACATAGCACATGCAAAACCCACTTTAAGCATTTAACCCAGACGTCTAATTTATATAAATAAATATATGACTAGCAAACGAAAAAAGCTTTTATGTCCAATTACTATGAATCATTAACTCATATCTTTGGATAAAGTACGTTTTTTGGTACATTGCCTGATAAATTTGCTACACTAATTCTTAAGCTAAATCAATATTATGCTTCTGTTTGCTCACAGTAAATCAATTCACTTTTCCTTCATATTTTAATGTCAATGCACACTGCTGCTGTTACAATAAAAATAATATATGGATTCTTTGTCATAGTGCAAATCTCATGACGCTATTTTCTCTTCTTTAATCTGTGATTCCTTGTGATTTCTATTTGAATAACAAACAGGATGAAAGCTCAAGAATGCAGAGTGATAAGGGAATGATAGATTCTAATTTAAATTCTTGGTTGATTTCTTCTTGTGAGTCCAGTGTAAATGTAAATGTAAGTATGTTCTTCCCTGCTGTCACTTGCTTGTTCTAGCAAGTTATTCTGTGGGAGAACAATAAAAATATCTTTGTCAACCTGCAGATTGATGAGAGTACCTGTGAAACTTTGGACATGTACTTATAGTTTTGTTCTATCTTTCGTAAGACACTTTCGCTATAATGATGCTTTCTTTTTACATTTGCGGTTTGGATCAAAGTTTAGGTAGAGAAATGTAGGTCAAATATTATCAATTTGATTTGAAATCTTAGGATTATGATTTCTTATGTACTCGTAATTATTTACTATTTTTGGCCTCAGATTAGCTGACATTACATGTTTTGTGTCTCTGTATGTATAACCTAGGATATGGCTTGTGGAAATGTGCCCGGTTCCTTAAAATAATGAGTTTTCATTGATTCACCTGTACAACGCCCTCCAAGTGGGTCAAGACACACAAGTGTCCAAGTATAGTTTACCAGAAGCTGTCCAATTAATTGGTTTCAGTGTATATGGAAGTTAAGAAAGCAGGGAATTCATTCCTGATAATAGGCATTTGTTCAATTTGAAGTACCTCTAGAAGATCCAAGGTTGTGTCTAATGTTTGTAGACACAATACAAACATATGTGTTAGCACTCTATGCATCGAAACAAAAAAAATGTGTTTTTATTTATTCCTTTGCATAAATAATCAGTTGTCCCACCGTGTGTTCAACAAGTATTTCTCCTTGTCTTATCTATGACTAAAAATAATAAAAAAAATGTCTAATCATATGAAAGTCTTTTGATTTCCCCTAATAATTGAGACAAGCACACTTGCAACCAGGCCATATTCCCAGCCCTCCCCTAATCATTGAAACCTCCAATTTGGTTACAGTGTATATTCTTTACAATGAATTCTGACATAAGTGGAGGTGTTTCTTTCCTTACAGAAGTATATCACTTAATATTTGAGAAAGCACACTTAGGTAGGAGAAATGCAATTATGATCATTAAATGGAAATCTAAGTACGTTAACATGTAAAGACCTCCTATGATTGTTCTTCAGTTTCTTTTACATGAGTCTGATATGTTTCATTTCATTATGTATTCTTGCATGTAAGAAAGTATCACCAAATATACCTCTTTAAAACAGAACATCAATTTATGTGACATTATGTGAACATCAATTTGGTGAGCCAAACACTTCTGGGAGTTTTTGTAAAAAGAAAAAATTCAACTCTGTGAGCTTTTCTTACTACGAAAGATCCTCAATATCGAAATAATTTCAGTGTGTGACAATACGCAAGGATTCTTTGACTTCTTTAAATAGGACGATTTGCAAGACTGAATGAATGGGAAATGTGGTGGGGAATAGCGCAGAAAGGGCTCACCAAGTGAATTGTGTAGTGAGAGAACAAACTGAGCTTTGAATCAAGGGACTTAGGAAGAGATATATCACAGGAAAAGAGGAACAGCTTACAGGAAGCATAAAGAAAGAGAGGTATATGCATATATCACCATTTTGGGATGAATTGCCTTACAATTACTAAGCATAGAGGACATAAGAATTTTGAGAATTGAATGTGACACTGAGCATGAAGGATCAGACGTCTGTTTATTTTACTTTATAATATTATTAAGAATTACTAACACATAGAGTTAATGTGTAAATAATTAAGAAATTGAGGGAGTGGTTTTAGGGGTGAAGCAGAGGGATGAAGGGAGAAAAATCAGGAAGGGATAGCAGGTATGAGAAGAAATGCATATGTAATCACTATATGAAGCATGTTTCTGTAACCCCACTGTACATCATCCTAAAAATAAGAAAGAAAATATAAAAAAAATTAAGTGTAAATGCATTTTGTGTTGGGAAACTATATTTTTCTATGTATCCAAAAAATAACATTCAAAATTTATTAAAATTTGTGCATTGCTGGAAATATTACAAGTGTTTGGTAGATAATCAAAAAGAATAAAATTTTTGATTGTGTGTGTGAGTTTGTGTGTGCGTGTGGGGGGTGTGTTTGAGTGAGTGACTGTGTGTGTGTGCCTAGTCTTTTGAAGTTATGTCTCATGGTGATCACATAGAAATGCATTGGTAAGGTAGGGAATATAAAATTTGTCAAACGTGGTAATTCCTCCCTCATTTTTCTCTTGCTTCCCTCTGCAATCAACTGTTCACCAACTTTGAATGGTTAATTACAACAATTTCTATTCCTTTGTTGCATTCCTTTACCCTTTGTACTTCTCAAAGTGTGAAGAAGTCATTTCCTTACTACGATAAAGAAAGAGACAATAGTAAGAGCTCCATGGTCTACTACAGCGACACCTGGTTTACAAACACAGAAAATTAAATGAAAAGAAACAATTTCAAATAAGGATTTCAAAGTAAAAATAAAGAAACCTCCGGATTCCATATATTTGAGATCATTACTAGTACCATGATTGTTTGTGATCCAAACTATTGAGAAACTGCGATACTCTGCATGGACAATCCTAGGCATGTATGCCATTTTTACAACTCAGCGAATCCATTGGCTCTGTTTGCCGCTGGTTCACTTCGTACGACATAATGTTTTCCTAAGGCTTTCCATTTCCTTACAAATGAGAGGATGTCATTCTTTCTGAAGGAAGCCTAGAATTCCACTATGAATATAAAACCACTTTCTGTTGTTCCATTCATCAACTGATGGCCAGAAGATTTGGTTACATACGTTGGCTATTTGAGAGAATGCTGCAATGATCATGATCATGGTGGAAGTTTTAGCATGGAATTTTTTATGATCTTTACAGTGAATGCCCACCTTTGAGATTGCTTGATCATAATCTTTGTGTATATTTTATTGCGGATTTGGTATACTGCTATGCAGAGTGTCTAAAGAATTTTATTCTTTTGAGTTTCAAATATATTTTGTATTTGAGAGCCCTATTTGTTTAGTAGCTACTTCATATCTTCTCTCATATTCTGTGCTCTCCTCTCTCTTCATAATTTGACATATGGAACTTAGCAATTCCATGGACGTCTTTTTGTACAATACTGTGATTTAATGTGGTTGTTAGATTTTATACAAATCTGTTAATCTGTGCTCAGAAGCCCTAGTGTTTGTCCTCGTTCTTCTTGCATAGTTATTGTATCCATTTTACCTCGAGTCCCTGATCCAATTAGAATTTTTGGTGGTGTGAGGAGACACACAAGGATGTACTTTTGTTTGGTGGAAGAGTTTAAAGTATTCTGCCTTACCATTTCTTGAAAAGGCTGTGCTTTTCTATCCAATTCTTTTGTCTTAATTATAAAAAACCAAGGTGTCATAGGTGTATATGTTGACTTCTCTGTCTTCAATCACATTTTCTTGATTTTTGAACTTTTGTTGTACCAGGACCAAAAAGATTTTCAACCTGAAGCTTCCAAAATTTTCAAAGTAGATATTAACATACCTCCAGCACTGTTCTTCCTGCTATGGAGTGTTTTGGCATCAACAAACTAAATTATCCTTGATGTTCAGATATTCATGTTTCTAGAAAAGCTGAACGCAAAATCCACTGAGAAAAGAGCCACTCTCATTTAATGACACAATACTTTTACTTTTGCTTTCTACAGAGAAACATTTGGTAAAGGGGACTTTCAAAAAACGGACTCTTGTACACGTTGAAACACTGTCCTAAACTCTGACCCAATACTCCGTTACACATCCAAGGTATGGAAAATTACTCTATTCTTTCTTGCCATGTACCAGAGTTTAAATGGAAGGAAGTGGAACTCTCCACAAGAATGCTAGGAAATTCATGTGATGTCACTCAAGAGCATTTTCTGTCATTTGGAAAAGCTGTAGGAAATAGGATCATGCCAGACAATCCTGAATTGTTTATCAATTACCTCAATATTCTGCCAAGTAATTATGTTGTGGTGTAGATAACATGTAGATAGGTAGATACAAAGAGAAACTGACAGATAAATCTATACATACGTACAAAGCCTTTTTTCCTTTCTACATTAAAATATTTTTTACAAGTAGCCACCAGAGTTTCCCAACAATATTTACCTTACACTTTGTGGTCGATATGAAATTTATTTGAACGAATCAAAATCTGGTATCTGCTATGTGCTATCTGCTATGTGCTATCTGCTATGTGCTATGTGCTATCTGCTATGTGCTATGTGCTATCTGCTATGTGTGCTATGTTGTTGTTGGTTGGAATATTCTGTAGATGTCGGTTAAGTCTAGTTGATCTACGCAGGTTTTTAGTTCTGTGGTTCCTTTGTTCACTTTTTGGTGTGTTGATCTGTCCAAAGGTGATAGTGGAGTGTTAAATTACCCAGTTATCAATATGATTGAGTCTGTGAATTATTTTCGAGTCAGTAGTGTTCGGTTAGGTCGTCCTGTATTTGGTGTGTAGATATATAGGATGGTTATATCCTCCTGTAGTAGAGATCCCTTTATTAGAATGTAGTAACCTTCTTTGTTTCTTTTTTAATGTTTTTAATTTGAAGTCAATTTTATCTGATACTAGGATTGCAATGAGAGCCTGTTTATTGGAGCCATTGGATTGACAGACTTGATTCCATCCTTTCACTTTTACGAGATGTTTACTTTTGCTGGATAGATGTGTGGGCACCGTTAAAGACATCATGCATACCTTACCAGGCTTTGTTGTGTAAATCTTTGACGTTAACAATTATATACAGATACCTTGAATACCTGTACATAATATGAGATTGGTGTTCCTGAAGAATACAATTTTGATATAACAACAAATCCTGCACCCTGTACTCAGTAGTTATGTATTTACTGTTACAATCATATGAGTAACTTTTGTTACTGTATTAGGTTCTTATTGGACTGGCAGGCTTTGTCTTTGAACCCATTTGTTTCACTCGGTTTGAGCAGGGATACCCTCTACCCAATAACCTGAGGACAATGGAATCTGGAGTTCTTGTAAATAAGGAGGGTCAGTTAGCGGCAGTGAAGAGAATAGAGTAAAATATAATGGGGGAGGTTCATGATTTTGGTTTAATTACAGTGACGTGGAAATGTGGAGAATAGTAGAATTGGTAGAAAAAAGTAGTTTAAAAAGATAGACAATTCATTTAACAGAGAAGAGTGGAGGTGTTATTCCTAGGAAAGTATTTTTAAAGAAAGGGAATGTGAAGAGGAAAATAAAGAAAAAATAGTGGAAGACAAATGCACAAAACAGAGAAAATTTATTTTTAAAAAGAAGGAAAAAAAACCCAGAAAATCGAACAAGCAAAACAATATTTTGCTAAAAACAAACAGGTAAAAAAGGAAAATAAAAACCAAATGACATTTCAGAAATGGAAAAAACACAATAAAAGCATTAAAAAAACTTGGAAAAGAAAATGGAGTCTTCCTTGTTTGGATGGGCTTTTTAGTCTCTGGTTTTCTTGCGATGGTCAGCAGTATATTTTGCTGCTTGCCATGTTTGACTTGCTTTCAGTTTCTGGGGGTGGATCTACTTTGAACTGCATCCCTTGTTGGTGAGATCCTGGGTCGCTCTGGTTCACACAGCTTGCTAGTGGGACTTCGGTATCCTCTGTGGATGGGGCACATGCACAGTTTTGGGAACCCTGGCTCCACTACTCTGCTGTGGGGCCATTGCTTTCACTTTCAATTTAGAAATTTCAACAGTCAAGGCGGTGCAGCTCTCGCTGAGTCATGGCCTAGGATGACCCTCCTACCTGGGCAGGGGTCCTTCTCCTGGCCAGAGCTAGCTCTCCCTGATTGGTCCCTCTTGCCTTTTTCAAAGATGGCCCATTCATCCTTGCTTTTTGAAGGCCTAGTTTTGTTCCAGTCTGGTCTGAACCTATGACAGTGACCAAGATGGCACTTTGCTAGAGCAATGGTGGAAGGGCTAAGCTCCAGATACTCCTTCACGGGCGCGAGTGAGGATGTCTTTACAGAGGTACTCACACTTTCTCTGCTATTTCTGCCTTTGGTTGCTCAGTCTGCAATCCAGGTCTGTCTGCTGTTGTCTGGAGGATTTTGTCCTGGTTGCTGTTGTGTGCTTTAGGTGCATGGAGTATGGGGAAATGTGTGGGCGCCAGCACTGGCTGTTGGTGCACCACCAACTAGAACAAAAATCTGTGTTTTCAGGCCAGCAAAGTATATTTTTTCTTCCCGGCCAATATCGCTGTACAGTTAGAACTTACTTGGCTGTCTTTCTAGGAATAAGATTTTCTCTGGTGGGGCAAAACTGTAATGTCAAAATGTGTTTACCTAGGGCTCTGCTGCTACTCCGGCATCTTCTCAGAAGTGAATTGGAAATCCTTCATTATTCTGCTTTGATAAGATTGAAGACGTGGAATAATTTCGATAGTCTTGTATTTTCTGAAAATCTGTCCATGGACAATGTAAGTATATATTTTGGAGTATGCTACACTCGATGCTTAGCTGTTTTTGACAGCTATATGTTGAAAACCTTTGAATAAGTCTGTTACATTCATGTGGAAAATGGATGTACTTCTACACTATCTCTGTAATCTTATCAGAGTATTTTGGAAACCGTGTATACTGGTATTAGAATTAGGAAATTGAAAGGGAATACCAAAATTGAGATACACAGGGTAAAAAAAGAGAAACAACTAAAAAAGCAATACTTGCAAAACTGTTTGGGTAAAATGCACTGAACACCACAGTGGGGGAATAGGAAGGTGGAGGAGGGAGGAGGGTATGAGGGACAGGGTAACAAACACTATAAGAAATGTATACAATGCCTAACGGATGAAACTGTAACCTCACTGTATATCAGTTTGATAATAAAAATTTGGAAAAAAAAGAACCACATCAGCGGTATCTAAATGCCTGATATCAAGCTCTATTACAAAAGCATTATTAAAAAAATACAACCTTCTATTGCCAAAAAGGTGATGCCTGATGAATACAATATGGCAGAACACCTTCAAAGAAACCAGAGACTTGCTGTCAGCTGATATTTGAACAAGGAGTGAGAGACATAAAATAGAAAAATTAGCATCTTCAATTATTGGAGAGGGGAAAAAAGGATCACCACAGGAAAAAAAAATCAAAGCTGATCCTAGCATAATAGCAGCACCGATGTCAACTCAAAATGGATTAAGATTTCAACATCAAATGTGAATCCTCATAACTATAATAGAACAGAGTAGCAGAGACATCAGGTCTTCCAGGCCTAGGGAGGAACTTCCTGAACAGAGTCTGAGGCACACAACAGATTGATGAAAGATTGGAAAATGGGAGCACATTAAAATAAAAATTTCTGCACAGCTAAGGACATGGTCATGAAAGCAGACAGACAGCCAAACAGCAATGTAACAGACAAATATTATAAAAGGTTAATGTTTCTCACATACAGGGGACACAAGAAACTAATCCCTCCTAAATCCAACAATTCAATCATGAAGTTCGCCATGGATGTGAAAACAGACTTCACAGAAGAAGAAATAAAAATAGTAATGACACACAGAAACATAACAACCATCAATGGAAGTAAATGATATGTAAATAAAAACAACACTGAAATATCATCTTCCCCAACTCAGAATGAGATATATTCTGAACTCAAGCAACAAGTGCTGGAGTTGACTCCCTGAAAGAGGAAATGAACTGAACTGATGTTGGGAATGTAAACTACTACAACCACTCTTGAAAAGAGTATGGAGTATCTTGAAAAGAACACGCAAGGCATAGCACATGTCCCATTCTGAGCAACAGCATCCAGGATATGACGAGAAAACCTGCACATCCACGTTTATGTTGCACGCTTCAAAAGAGCCAAGAAATGGAAACAAATACAGTGTCCCACTATACATGATTGGATCCAAGCAAATGGTATCTCTGTACAAGGGAATCCTACACAATGATTAGAAAACATTTGGAAAAAGATATTCATTGGGACACAAGCCTGGAACATAGAATGGAACATTCGCTGGCTGATATGTGTATGTTAGAAATAAGTAACACAGACATGATAAAGAAAGCAGGTACCACTTCACGGGGAGACAGGGAACGTGCTTGAGAGAAAGGTATCCAAAAGTGACACACAAACACTAATATTTATGTACATAAATTCAGATGGATATCTATATATTACCCAATCTGCAAGGAATTGTTATATAGTTAATATTACTAGAGGCTTTAGAGATGAGATTGACAATAGATATTAAGGATATAATTTTTTGTTTTGGAAAAAACAATGAAAAAGGAAGTTGGTTTGTGCAAGAGGACAATGTGAAGGAAAGAGGCAGAAAAATGAGCAAGGAAATAACAGCTGTGAGAAGAAATTTATGCACATTTTTCTCTCAGCTCAATACTCCCTCAAAATTTCCTTGATTCCTTGTTAAAAATTTCTTCATCTATCCTTTGTATACATTATTGGTAAGATGAAATTGTGGTTAGCGAGTAACTTAAACTCCTATTACCCTAGAAAAAGCACCATAACTGGAAGTAAATATTATCAGTTGATTCTGGAGAATTTTGAGGCTCTCGTTCTAATTCTGATCTATTAGATAGAGATAATGTGCCAAATTTGGTAT
>NW_025957696.1:0-48972 GCF_023159225.1 Perognathus longimembris pacificus
AGCACGATGCGTATTTTTTTTTAAATTGACAAAATAAATCAAAAATAAATCAAAAATAAAAATAAGTGGAAAAGGCGAGAGTGCGCGAGCACACAGGAGCAAAGGCAAGCAGCGCAGCTTGATGCGTAGTAAAAAAAATAATAAATAGACAACTGGTCGACCTCATTAGAAATAAAAACCCAAAAGATTAGATAGACAAACAAACAAACACATAAATGTGGAGAGAAGGGCAGTGCGCGCAGGAGCAAAGGTAAACAGCAGACAGACCTGAATCCTTATCTTTACAAGGTTGACCTCAGAACTTTGTTCAGTTTGTCTCGGTGAAGGATAATGGAAGGAAGGGCAGGCAACTGGTCGACTTCATTTAAATAAACAAATAAAAAATAAGATAAACTCTCAGAATAGATAAATAATAACAAAAAAATTGTAAAGTGGAGAAAGCGAGAGCGCGCGAATGCACTCAAGCAAACACAAACAGCACAGCACGATGCGTATTTTTTTTTAAATTGACAAAATACATCAAAAATATATCAAAAATAAAAATAAGTGGAAAAGGCGAGAGTGCGCGAGCACACAGGAGCAAAGACAAGCAGCGCAGCTTGATGCGTAGTAAAAAAAATAATAAATAGACAACTGGTCGACCTCATTAGAAATAAAAACCCAAAAGATTAGGTAGACAAACAAACAAACACATAAATGTGGAGAGAAGGGCAGTGCGCGCAGGAGCAAAGGTAAACAGCAGACAGACCTGAATCCTTATCTTTACAAGGTCGACCTCAGAACTTTGTTCAGTTTGTCTCGGTGACGGATAATGGAAGGAAGGGCAGGCAACTGGTCGACTTCATTTAAATAAACAAATAAAAAATAAGATAAACTCTCAGGAATAGATAAATAATAACAAAAAAATTGTAAAGTGGAGAAAGCGAGAGCGCGCGAATGCACTCAAGCAAACACAAACAGCACTGCACGATGCGTATTTTTTTAAATTGACAAAATAAATAAAAAATAAATCAAAAATAAAAATAAGTGGAAAAGGCCAGAGTGCGCGAGCACACAGGAGCAAAGACAAGCAGCGCAGCTTGATGCGTAGTAAAAAAAATAATAAATAGACAACTGGTCGACCTCATTAGAAATAAATACCCAAAAGATTAGATAGACAAACAAACAAACACATAAATATGGAGAGAAGGGCAGTGCGGGCAGGAGCAAAGGTAAACAGCAGACAGACCTTTTCGTTATCTTTACAAGGTCGACCTCAGAACTTTGTTCAGTTTGTCTCGGTGACGGATAATGGAAGGAAGGGCAGGCAACTGGTCGACTTCATTTAAATAAACAAATAAAAAATAATATAAACTCTCAGGAATAGATAAATAAAAAAAAATTGTAAAGTGGAGAAAGCGAGAGCGCGCATGCACTCAAGCAAAAACAAACAGCACAGCACGATGCGTAATTTTTTTTTTTAAATTGACAAAATAAATCAAAAATAAATCAAAAATTAAAATAAGTGGAAAAGGCAAGAGTGCTGCGAGTACACAGGAGCAAAGACAAGCAGCGCAGCTTGTTGCGTAGTAAAAAAAATAATAAATAGACAACTGGTCGACTCTTTAGAAATAAAAACCCAAAACATTAGATAGACAAACAAACAAACACATAAATGTGGAGAGAAGGGCAGTGCGCGCAGGAGCAAAGGTAAACATCAGACAGACCTGTATCCTTATTTTTACAAGGTCGACCTCAGAACTTTGTTCAGTTTGTCTCGGTGACGAATAATGGAAGGAAGGGCAGGCAACTAGTCGAATTCATTTAAATAAACAAATAAAAAATAAGATAAACTCTCAGGAATAGATAAATAATAACAAAAAAATTGTAAAGTGGAGAAAGCGAGAGCGCGCGAATGCACTCAAGCAAACACAAACAGCACAGCACGATGCGTATTTTTTTTTAAAATTGACAAAATAAATCAAAAATAAAAATAAGTGGAAAAGGCGAGAGTGCGCGAGCACACAGGGAGCAAAGACAAGCAGCGCAGCTTGATGCGTAGTAAAAAAAATAATAAATAGACAACTGGTCGACCTCATTAGAAATAAAAAACCAAAAGATTAGATAGACAAACAAACAAACACATAAATGTGGAGAGAAGGGCAGTGCGCGCAGGAGCAAAGGTAAACAGCAGACAGACCTGAATCCTTATCTTTACAAGGTCGACCTCAGAACTTTGTTCAGTTTGTCTCGGTGACGGATAATGGAAGGAATGGCAGGCAACTGGTCGACTTCATTTAAATAAACAAATAAAAAATAAGATAAACTCTCAGGAATAGATAAATAATAACAAAAAAATTGTAAAGTGGAGAAAGCGAGAGCGCGCGAATGCACTCAAGCAAACACAAACAGCACAGCACTATGCGTTTTTTTTTAAATTGACAAAATAAATCAAAAATAAATCAAAAATAAAAATAAATGGAAAAGGCGAGAGTGCGCGAGCACACAGGAGGAAAGAAAAGCAGCGCAGCTTGATGCGTAGTTTAAAAAATAATAAATAAACAACTGGTCGACCTCATTAGAAATAAAAACCCAAAAGATTAGACAGACAAACAAACAAACATATAAATGTGGAGAGACGGGCAGTGCGCGCAGGAGCAAAGGTAAACAGCAGACAGACCTGAATCCTTATCTTTACAAGGTCGACCTCAGAACTTTGTTCAGTTTGTCTCGGTGACGGATAATGGAAGGAAGGGCAGGCAACTGGTCGACTTCATTTAAATAAACAAATAAAAAATAAGATAAACTCTCAGGAATAGATAAATAATAACAAAAAAAATTGTAAAGTGGAGAAAGCGAGAGCGCGCGAATGCACTCAAGCAAACACAAACAGCACAGCACGATGCGTTTTTTTTTTAAATAGACAAAATAAATCAAAATAAATCAAAAATAAATATAAGTGGAAAAGGCGAGAGTGCGCGAGCACACAGGAGCAAAGACAAGCAGCGCAGCTTGATGCGTAGTTTAAAAAATAATAAATAAACAACTGGTCGACCTCATTAGAAAATAAAAGCCCAAAAGATTAGACAGACAAACAAACAAACATATAAATGTGGAGAGAAGGGCAGTGCGCGCAGGACAAAGGTAAACAGCAGACAGACCTGAATCCTTATCTTTACAAGGTCGACCTCAGAACTTTGTTTCAGTTTGTCTCGGTGACGGATAATGGAAGTAAGGGCAGGCAACTGGTTGACTTCATTTAAATAAACAAATAAAAAATAAGATAAACTCTCAGGAATAGATAAATAATAACAAAAAAATTGTAAAGTGGAGAAAGCGAGAGCGCGCGAATGCACTCAAGCAAACACAAACAGCACAGCACGATGCGTATTTTTTTTAAAAATTGACAAAATAAATAAAAAATAAATCAAAAATAAAAATAAGTGGAAAAGGCGAGAGTGCGCGAGCACACAGGAGCAAAGACAAGCAGCGCAGCTTGATGCGTAGTAAAAAAAATAATAAATAGACAACTGGTCGACCTCATTAGAAATAAAAACCCAAAAGATTAGATAGACAAACAAACAAACACATAAATGTGGAGAGAAGGGCAGTGCGCGCAGGAGAAAAGGTAAACAGCAGACAGACCTGAATCCTTATCTTTACAAGGTCGACCTCAGAAATTTGTTCAGTTTGTCTCGGTGACGGAGAATGGAAGGAAGGGCAGGCAACTGGTCGACTTCATTTAAATAAACAAATAAAAAATAAGATAAACTCTCAGGAATAGATAAATAATAACAAAAAAATTGTAAAGTGGAGAAAGCGAGAGCGCGCGAATGCACTCAAGCAAACACAAACAGCACAGCACGATGCGTATTTTTTTTTAAATTGACAAAATAAATCAAAAATAAATCAAAAATAAAAATAAGTGGAAAAGGCGAGAGTGCGCGAGCACACAGGAGCAAAGACAAGCAGCGCAGCTTGATGCGTAGTAACAAAAATAATTAAATAGACAACTGGTCGACCTCATTAGAAATAAAAACACAAAAGATTAGATAGACAAACAAACAAACACATAAATGTGGAGAGAAGGGCAGTGCGCGCAGGAGCAAAGGTAAACAGCAGACAGACCTGAATCTTTATCTTTACAAGATCGACCTCAGAACTTTGTTCAGTTTGTCTTGGTGACGGATAATGGAAGGAAGGGCAGGCAACTGGTCGACTTCATTTAAATAAACAAATAAAAAATAAGATAAACTCTCAGGAATAGATAAATAATAACAAAAAAATTGTAAAGTGGAGAAAGCGAGAGCGCGCGAATGCACTCCAGCAAACACAAACAGCACAGCACGATGCGTATTTATATTTAAATTGACAAAATAAATCAAAATAAATCAAAAATAAAAATAAGTGGGAAAGGCGAGAGTGCGCGAGCACACAGGAGCAAAGACAAGCAGCGCAGCTTGATGCGTAGTAAAAAAAATAATAAATAGACAACTGGTCGACCTCATTAGAAATAAAAACCCAAAAGATTAGATAGACAAAGAAAAACACATAAATGTGGAGAGAAGGGCAGTGCGCGCAGGACCAAATGTAAACAGCAGACAGACCTGAATCCTTATCTTTACAAGGTCGACCTCAGAACTTTGTTCAGTTTGTCTTGTTGACGGATAATGGAAGGAAGGGCAGGCAACTGGTCCACTTCATTTAAATAAACAAATAAAAAATAAGATAAACACTCAGGAATAGATAAATAATAACAAAAAAATTGTAAAGTGGAGAAAGCGAGAGCGCGCGAATGCACTCAAGCAAACACAAACAGCACAGCACGATGCGTATTTTCTTTTAAATTGACAAAATAAATCAAAAATAAATCAAAAATAAAAATAAGTGGAAAAGGCGAGAGTGCGCGAGCACACAGGAGCAAAGACAAGTAGCGCAGCTTGATGCGTAGTAAAAAAAAATAATAAATAGACAACTGGTCGACCTCATTAGAAATAAAAACCCAAAAGATTAGATAGACAAACAAACCAACACATAAATGTGGAGAGAAGGGCAGTGCGCGCAGGAGCAAAGGTAAACAACACACAGACCTGAATCCTTATCTTTACAAGGTCGACCTCAGAACTTTGTTCAGTTTGTCTCGGTGACGGATAATGGAAGGAAGGGCAGGCAACTGGTCGACTTCATTTAAATAAACAAATAAAAAATAAGATAAACTCTCAGGAATAGATAAATAATAACAAAAAAATTGTAAAGTGGAGAAAGCGAGAGCGCGCGAATGCACTCAAGCAAACACAAACAGCACAGCACGATGCGTACTTTTATTAAATTGACAAAATAAATCAAAAATAAAAATAAGTGGAAAAGGCGAGAGTGCGCGAGCACACAGGAGCAAAGACAAGCAGCGCAGCTTGATGCGTAGTAAAAAAAATAATAAATAGACAACTGGTCGACCTCATTAGAAATAAAAACCCAAAAGATTAGATAGACAAACAAACAAACACATAAATGTGGAGAGAAGGGCAGTGCGCGCAGGAGAAAAGGTAAACAGCAGACAGACCTGAATCCTTATCTTTACAAGGTCGACCTCAGAACTTTGTTCAGTTTGTCTCGGTGACGGATAATGGAAGGAAGGGCAGGCAACTGGTCGACTTCATTTAAATAAACAAATAAAAAATAAGATAAACTCTCAGGAATAGATAAATAATAACAAAAAAATTGTAAAGTGGAGAAAGCGAGAGCGCGCGAATGCACTCAAGCAAACACAAACAGCACAGCACGATGCGTACTTTTTTTAAATTGACAAAATAAATCAAAAATAAAAGTAAGTGGAAAAGGCGAGAGTGCGCGAGCACACAGGAGCAAAGACAAGCAGCGCAGCTTGATGCGTAGTAAAAAAAATAAAAAATAGACAACTGGTCGACCTCATTAGAAATAAAAACCCAAAAGATTAGACAGACAAACAAACAAACACATAAATGTGGAGAGAAGGGCAGTGCGCGCAGGAGGAAAGGTAAACAGCAGACAGACCTGAATCCTTATCTTTACAAGGTCGACCTCAGAACTTTGTTCAGTTTGTCTCGGTGACGGATAATGGAAGGAAGGGCAGGCAACTGGTCGACTTCATTTAAATAAACAAATAAAAAATAAGATAAACTCTCAGGAATAGATAAATAATAACAAAAAAATTGTAAAGTGGAGAAAGCGAGAGCGCGCGAATGCACTCAAGCAAACACAAACAGCACAGCACCATGCGTATTTTTTTTAAATTGACAAAATAAATCAAAAATAAATCAAAAATAAAAATAAGTGGAAAAGGCGAGAGTGCGCGAGCACACAGGAGCAAAGACAAGCAGCGCAGCTTGATGCGTAGTAAAAAAAAATAAAAAATAGACAACTGGTCGACCTCATTAGAAATAAAAACCCAAAAGATTAGATAGACAAACAAACAAACACATGAATGTGGAGAGAAGGGCAGTGCGCGCAGGAGCAAAGGTAAACAGCAGACAGACCTGAATCCTTATCTTTACAAGGTCGACCTAAGAACTTTGTTCAGTTTGTCTCGGTGACGGATAATGGAAGGAAGGGCAGGTAACTGGTCGACTTCATTTAAATAAACAAATAAAAAATAAGATAAACTCTCAGGAATAGATAAATAATAACAAAAAAATTGTAAAGTGGAGAAAGCGAGAGCGCGCGAATGCACTCAAGCAAACACAAACAGCACAGCACGATGCGTATTTTTTTTTTAAATTGACAAAATAAATCAAAAATAAATCAAAAATAAAAATAAGTGGAAAAGGCGAGAGTGCGCGAGCACACAGGAGCAAAAACAAGCAGCGCAGCTTGATGCGTAGTAAAAAAAATAATAAATAGACAACTGGTCGACCTCATTAGAAATAAAAACCCAAAAGATTAGATAGACAAACAAACAAACACATAAATGTGGAGAGAAGGGCAGTGCGCGCAGGAGCAAAGGTAAACAGCAGACAGACCTGAATACTTATCTTTACAAGGTCGACCTCAGAACTTTGTTCAGTTTGTCTCGGTGACGGATAATGGAAGGAAGGGCAGGCAACTGGTCGACTTTCATTTAAATAAACAAATAAAAAATAAGATAAACTCTCAGGAATAGATAAATAATAACAAAAAAATTGTAAAGTGGAGAAAGCGAGAGCGCGCGAATGCACTCAAGCAAACACAAACAGCACAGCACGATGCGTATTTTTTTAAATTGACAAAATAAATCAAAAATAAATCAAAAATAAAAATAAGTGGAAAAGGCGAGAGTGCGCGAGCACACAGGAGCAAAGACAAGCAGCGCAGCTTGATGCGTAGTAAAAAAAATAATAAATAGACAACTGGTCGACCTCATTAGAAATAAAAACCCAAAAGATTAGATAGACAAACAAACAAACACATAAATGTGGAGAGAAGGGCAGTGCGCGCAGGAGCAAAGGTAAACAGCAGACAGACCTGAATCCTTATCTTTACAAGGTCGACCTCAGAACTTTGTTCAGTTTGTCTCGGTGACGGATAATGGAAGGAAGGGCAGGCAACTGGTCGACTTCATTTAAATAAACAAATAAAAAATAAGATAAACTCTCAGGAATAGATAAATAATAACAAAAAAATTGTAAAGTGGAGAAAGCGAGAGCGCGCGAATGCACTCAAGCAAACACAAACAGCACAGCACGATGCGTATTTTTTTTAAATTGACAAAATAAATCAAAAATAATCAAAAATAAAAATAAGTGGAAAAGGCGAGAGTGCGCGAGCACACAGGAGCAAAGACAAGCAGCGCAGCTTGATGCGTAGTAAAAAAAATAATAAATAGACAACTGGTCGACCTCATTAGAAATAAAAACCCAAAAGATTAGATAGACAAACAAACAAACACATAAATGTGGAGAGAAGGGCAGTGCGCGCAGGAGCAAAGGTAAACAGCAGACAGACCTGAATCCTTATCTTTACAAGGTCGACCTCAGAACTTTGTTCAGTTTGTCTCGGTGACGGATAATGGAAGGAAGGGCAGGCAACTGGTCGACTTCATTTAAATAAACAAATAAAAAATAAGATAAACTCTCAGGAATAGATAAATAATAACAAAAAAATTGTAAAGTGGAGAAAGCGAGAGCGCGCGAATGCACTCAAGCAAACACAAACAGCACAGCACGATGCGTATTTTTTTTAAATTGACAAAATAAATCAAAAATAAATCAAAAATAAAAATAAGTGGAAAAGGCGAGAGTGCGCGAGCACACAGGAGCAAAGACAAGCAGCGCAGTTTGATGCGTAGTAAAAAAAAATAAAAAATAGACAACTGGTCTACCTCATTAGAAATAAAAACCCAAAAGATTAGATACACAAACAAACAAACACATAAATGTGGAGAGAAGGGCAGTGCGCGCAGGAGCAAAGGTAAACAGCAGACAGACCTGAATCCTTATCTTTACAAGGTCGACCTAAGAACTTTGTTCAGTTTGTCTCGGTGACGGATAATGGAAGGAAGGGCAGGCAACTGGTCGACTTCATTTAAATAAACAAATAAAAAATAAGATAAACTCTCAGGAATAGATAAATAATAACAAAAAAATTGTAAAGTGGAGAAAGCGAGAGCGCGCGAATGCACTCAAGCAAACACAAACAGCACAGCACGATGCGTATTTTTTTTTAAATTGACAAAATAAATCAAAAATAAATCAAAAATAAAAATAAGTGGAAAAGGCGAGAGTGCGCGAGCACACAGGAGCAAAGACAAGCAGCGCAGCTTGATGCGTAGTAAAAAAAATAATAAATAGACAACTGGTCGACCTCATTAGAAATAAAAACCCAAAAGATTAGATAGACAAACAAACAAACACATAAATGTGGAGAGAAGGGCAGTGCGCGCAGGAGAAAAGGTAAACAGCAGACAGACCTGAATCCTTATCTTTACAAGGTCGACCTCAGAACTTTGTTCAGTTTGTCTCGGTGACGGATAATGGAAGGAAGGGCAGGCAACTGGTCGACTTCATTTAAATAAACAAATAAAAAATAAGATAAACTCTCAGGAATAGATAAATAATAACAAAAAAATTGTAAAGTGGAGAAAGCGAGAGCGCGCGAATGCACTCAAGCAAACACAAACAGCACAGCACGATGCGTATTTTTTTTTAAATTGACAAAATAAATCAAAAATAAATCAAAAATAAAAATAAGTGGAAAAGGCGAGAGTGCGCGAGCACACAGGAGCAAAGACAAGCAGCGCAGCTTGATGCGTAGTAAAAAAAATAATAAATAGACAACTGGTCGACCTCATTAGAAATAAAAACCCAAAAGATTAGATAGACAAACAAACAAACACATAAATGTGGAGAGAAGGGCAGTGCGCGCAGGAGCAAAGGTAAACAGCAGACAGACCTGAATCCTTATCTTTACAAGGTCGACCTCAGAACTTTGTTCAGTTTGTCTCGGTGACGGATAATGGAAGGAAGGGCAGGCAACTGGTCGACTTCATTTAAATAAACAAATAAAAAATAAGATAAACTCTCAGGAATAGATAAATAATAACAAAAAAATTGTAAAGTGGAGAAAGCGAGAGCCGCGAATGCACTCAAGCAAACACAAACAGCACAGCACGATGCGTATTTTTTTTAAATTGACAAAATAAATCAAAAATAAATCAAAAATAAAAATAAGTGGAAAAGGCGAGAGTGCGCGAGCACACAGGAGCAAAGACAAGCAGCGCAGCTTGATGCGTAGTAAAAAAAATAATAAATAGACAACTGGTCGACCTCATTAGAAATAAAAACCCAAAAGATTAGATAGACAAACAAACAAACACATAAATGTGGAGAGAAGGGCAGTGCGCGCAGGAGCAAAGGTAAACAGCAGACAGACCTGAATCCTTATCTTTACAAGGTCGACCTCAGAACTTTGTTCAGTTTGTCTCGGTGACGGATAATGGAAGGAAGGGCAGGCAACTGGTCGACTTCATTTAAATAAACAAATAAAAAATAAGATAAACTCTCAGGAATAGATAAATAATAACAAAAAAATTGTAAAGTGGAGAAAGCGAGAGCGCGCGAATGCACTCAAGCAAACACAAACAGCACAGCACGATGCGTATTTTTTTTAAATTGACAAAATAAATCAAAAATAAATCAAAAATAAAAATAAGTGGAAAAGGCGAGAGTGCGCGAGCACACAGGAGCAAAGACAAGCAGCGCAGCTTGATGCGTAGTAAAAAAAAATAATAAATAGACAACTGGTCGACCTCATTAGAAATAAAAACCCAAAAGATTAGATAGACAAACAAACAAACACATAAATATGGAGAGAAGGGCAGTGCGCGCAGGAGCAAAGGTAAACAGCAGACAGACCTGAATCCTTATCTTTACAAGGTCGACCTCAGAACTTTGTTCAGTTTGTCTCGGTGACGGATAATGGAAGGAAGGGCAGGCAACTGGTCGACTTCATTTAAATAAACAAATAAAAAATAAGATAAACTCTCAGGAATAGATAAATAATAACAAAAAAATTGTAAAGTGGAGAAAGCGAGAGCGCGCGAATGCACTCAAGCAAACACAAACAGCACAGCACGATGCGTATTTTTTTTAAATTGACAAAATAAATCAAAAATAAATCAAAAATAAAAATAAGTGGAAAAGGCGAGAGTGCGCGAGCACACAGGAGCAAAGACAAGCAGCGCAGCTTGATGCGTAGTAAAAAAAATAATAAATAGACAACTGGTCGACCTCATTAGAAATAAAAACCCAAAAGATTAGATAGACAAACAAACAAACACATAAATGTGGAGAGAAGGGCAGTGCGCGCAGGAGCAAAGGTAAACAGCAGACAGACCTGAATCCTTATCTTTACAAGGTCGACCTCAGAACTTTGTTCAGTTTGTCTCGGTGACGGATAATGGAAGGAAGGGCAGGCAACTGGTCGACTTCATTTAAATAAACAAATAAAAAATAAGATAAACTCTCAGGAATAGATAAATAATAACAAAAAAATTGTAAAGTGGAGAAAGCGAGAGCGCGCGAATGCACTCAAGCAAACACAAACAGCACAGCACGATGCGTATTTTTTTTAAATTGACAAAATAAATCAAAAATAAAAATAAGTGGAAAAGGCGAGAGTGCGCGAGCACACAGGAGCAAAGACAAGCAGCGCAGCTTGATGCGTAGTAAAAAAAATAATAAATAGACAACTGGTCGACCTCATTAGAAATAAAAACCCAAAAGATTAGATAGACAAACAAACAAACACATAAATGTGGAGAGAAGGGCAGTGCGCGCAGGAGCAAAGGTAAACAGCAGACAGACCTGAATCCTTATCTTTACAAGGTCGACCTCAGAACTTTGTTCAGTTTGTCTCGGTGACGGATAATGGAAGGAAGGGCAGGCAACTGGTCGACTTCATTTAAATAAACAAATAAAAAATAAGATAAACTCTCAGGAATAGATAAATAATAACAAAAAAATTGTAAAGTGGAGAAAGCGAGAGCGCGCGAATGCACTCAAGCAAACACAAACAGCACAGCACGATGCGTATTTTTTTTAAATTGACAAAATAAATCAAAAATAAATCAAAAATAAAAATAAGTGGAAAAGGCGAGAGTGCGCGAGCACACAGGAGCAAAGACAAGCAGCGCAGCTTGATGCGTAGTAAAAAAAAATAATAAATAGACAACTGGTCGACCTCATTAGAAATAAAAACCCAAAAGATTAGATAGACAAACAAACAAACACATAAATGTGGAGAGAAGGGCAGTGCGCGCAGGAGCAAAGGTAAACAGCAGACAGACCTGAATCCTTATCTTTACAAGGTCGACCTCAGAACTTTGTTCAGTTTGTCTCGGTGACGGATAATGGAAGGAAGGGCAGGCAACTGGTCGACTTCATTTAAATAAACAAATAAAAAATAAGATAAACTCTCAGGAATAGATAAATAATAACAAAAAAATTGTAAAGTGGAGAAAGCGAGAGCGCGCGAATGCACTCAAGCAAACACAAACAGCACAGCACGATGCGTATTTTTTTAAATTGACAAAATAAATCAAAAATAAAAATAAGTGGAAAAGGCGAGAGTGCGCGAGCACACAGGAGCAAAGACAAGCAGCGCAGCTTGATGCGTAGTAAAAAAAATAATAAATAGACAACTGGTCGACCTCATTAGAAATAAAAACCCAAAAGATTAGATAGACAAACAAACAAACACATAAATGTGGAGAGAAGGGCAGTGCGCGCAGGAGAAAGGTAAACAGCAGACAGACCTGAATCCTTATCTTTACAAGGTCGACCTCAGAACTTTGTTCAGTTTGTCTCGGTGACGGATAATGGAAGGAAGGGCAGGCAACTGGTCGACTTCATTTAAATAAACAAATAAAAAATAAGATAAACTCTCAGGAATAGATAAATAATAACAAAAAAATTGTAAAGTGGAGAAAGCGAGAGCGCGCGAATGCACTCAAGCAAACACAAACAGCACAGCACGATGCGTATTTTTTTTAAATTGACAAAATAAATCAAAAATAAATCAAAAATAAAAATAAGTGGAAAAGGCGAGAGTGCGCGAGCACACAGGAGCAAAGACAAGCAGCGCAGCTTGATGCGTAGTAAAAAAAATAATAAATAGACAACTGGTCGACCTCATTAGAAATAAAAACCCAAAAGATTAGATAGACAAACAAACAAACACATAAATGTGGAGAGAAGGGCAGTGCGCGCAGGAGCAAAGGTAAACAGCAGACAGACCTGAATCCTTATCTTTACAAGGTCGACCTCAGAACTTTGTTCAGTTTGTCTCGGTGACGGATAATGGAAGGAAGGGCAGGCAACTGGTCGACTTCATTTAAATAAACAAATAAAAAATAAGATAAACTCTCAGGAATAGATAAATAATAACAAAAAAATTGTAAAGTGGAGAAAGCGAGAGCGCGCGAATGCACTCAAGCAAACACAAACAGCACAGCACGATGCGTATTTTTTTAAATTGACAAAATAAATCAAAAATAAATCAAAAATAAAAATAAGTGGAAAAGGCGAGAGTGCGCGAGCACACAGGAGCAAAGACAAGCAGCGCAGCTTGATGCGTAGTAAAAAAAATAATAAATAGACAACTGGTCGACCTCATTAGAAATAAAAACCCAAAAGATTAGATAGACAAACAAACAAACACATAAATGTGGAGAGAAGGGCAGTGCGCGCAGGAGCAAAGGTAAACAGCAGACAGACCTGAATCCTTATCTTTACAAGGTCGACCTCAGAACTTTGTTCAGTTTGTCTCGGTGACGGATAATGGAAGGAAGGGCAGGCAACTGGTCGACTTCATTTAAATAAACAAATAAAAAATAAGATAAACTCTCAGGAATAGATAAATAATAACAAAAAAATTGTAAAGTGGAGAAAGCGAGAGCGCGCGAATGCACTCAAGCAAACACAAACAGCACAGCACGATGCGTATTTTTTTTAAATTGACAAAATAAATCAAAAATAAATCAAAAATAAAAATAAGTGGAAAAGGCGAGAGTGCGCGAGCACACAGGAGCAAAGACAAGCAGCGCAGTTTGATGCGTAGTAAAAAAAATAATAAATAGACAACTGGTCGACCTCATTAGAAATAAAAACCCAAAAGATTAGATAGACAAACAAACACATAAATGTGGAGAGAAGGGCAGTGCGCGCAGGAGCAAAGGTAAACAGCAGACAGACCTGAATCCTTATCTTTACAAGGTCGACCTCAGAACTTTGTTCAGTTTGTCTCGGTGACGGATAATGGAAGGAAGGGCAGGCAACTGGTCGACTTCATTTAAATAAACAAATAAAAAATAAGATAAACTCTCAGGAATAGATAAATAATAACAAAAATTGTAAAGTGGAGAAAGCGAGAGCCGCGAATGCACTCAAGCAAACACAAACAGCACAGCACGATGCGTATTTTTTTTAAATTGACAAAATAAATCAAAAATAAATCAAAAATAAAAATAAGTGGAAAAGGCGAGAGTGCGCGAGCACACAGGAGCAAAGACAAGCAGCGCAGCTTGATGCGTAGTAAAAAAAATAATAAATAGACAACTGGTCGACCTCATTAGAAATAAAAACCCAAAAGATTAGATAGACAAACAAACAAACACATAAATGTGGAGAGAAGGGCAGTGCGCGCAGGAGCAAAGGTAAACAGCAGACAGACCTGAATCCTTATCTTTACAAGGTCGACCTCAGAACTTTGTTCAGTTTGTCTCGGTGACGGATAATGGAAGGAAGGGCAGGCAACTGGTCGACTTCATTTAAATAAAAAATAAAAAATAAGATAAACTCTCAGGAATAGATAAATAATAACAAAAAAATTGTAAAGTGGAGAAAGCGAGAGCGCGCGAATGCACTCAAGCAAACACAAACAGCACAGCACGATGCGTATTTTTTTTAAATTGACAAAATAAATCAAAAGTAAATCAAAAATAAAAATAAGTGGAAAAGGCGAGAGTGCGCGAGCACACAGGAGCAAAGACAAGCAGCGCAGCTTGATGCGTAGTAAAAAAAATAATAAATAGACAACTGGTCGACCTCATTAGAAATAAAAACCCAAAAGATTAGATAGACAAACAAACAAACACGTAAATGTGGAGAGAAGGGCAGTGCGCGCAGGAGCAAAGGTAAACAGCAGACAGACCTGAATCCTTATCTTTACAAGGTCGACCTCAGAACTTTGTTCAGTTTGTCTCGGTGACGGATAATGGAAGGAAGGGCAGGCAACTGGTCGACTTCATTTAAATAAACAAATAAAAAATAAGATAAACTCTCAGGAATAGATAAATAATAACAAAAAAATTGTAAAGTGGAGAAAGCGAGAGCGCGCGAATGCACTCAAGCAAACACAAACAGCACAGCACGATGCGTATTTTTTTTAAATTGACAAAATAAATCAAAAATAAATCAAAAATAAAAATAAGTGGAAAAGGCGAGAGTGCGCGAGCACACAGGAGCAAAGACAAGCAGCGCAGCTTGATGCGTAGTAAAAAAAATAATAAATAGACAACTGGTCGACCTCATTAGAAATAAAAACCCAAAAGATTAGATAGACAAACAAACAAACACATAAATGTGGAGAGAAGGGCAGTGCGCGCAGGAGCAAAGGTAAACAGCAGACAGACCTGAATCCTTATCTTTACAAGGTCGACCTCAGAACTTTGTTCAGTTTGTCTCGGTGACGGATAATGGAAGGAAGGGCAGGCAACTGGTCGACTTCATTTAAATAAACAAATAAAAAATAAGATAAACTCTCAGGAATAGATAAATAATAACAAAAAATTGTAAAGTGGAGAAAGCGAGAGCGCGCGAATGCACTCAAGCAAACACAAACAGCACAGCACGATGCGTATTTTTTTTAAATTGACAAAATAAATCAAAAGTAAATCAAAAATAAAAATAAGTGGAAAAGGCGAGAGTGCGCGAGCACACAGGAGCAAAGACAAGCAGCGCAGCTTGATGCGTAGTAAAAAAAATAATAAATAGACAACTGGTCGACCTCATTAGAAATAAAAACCCAAAAGATTAGATAGACAAACAAACAAACACATAAATGTGGAGAGAAGGGCAGTGCGCGCAGGAGCAAAGGTAAACAGCAGACAGACCTGAATCCTTATCTTTACAAGGTCGACCTCAGAACTTTGTTCAGTTTGTCTCGGTGACGGATAATGGAAGGAAGGGCAGGCAACTGGTCGACTTCATTTAAATAAACAAATAAAAAATAAGATAAACTCTCAGGAATAGATAAATAAATAACAAAAAAATTGTAAAGTGGAGAAAGCGAGAGCGCGCGAATGCACTCAAGCAAACACAAACAGCACAGCACGATGCGTATTTTTTTTAAATTGACAAAATAAATCAAAAATAAATCAAAAATAAAAATAAGTGGAAAAGGCGAGAGTGCGCGAGCACACAGGAGCAAAGACAAGCAGCGCAGCTTGATGCGTAGTAAAAAAAATAATAAATAGACAACTGGTCGACCTCATTAGAAATAAAAACCCAAAAGATTAGATAGACAAACAAACAAACACATAAATGTGGAGAGAAGGGCAGTGCGCGCAGGAGCAAAGGTAAACAGCAGACAGACCTGAATCCTTATCTTTACAAGGTCGACCTCAGAACTTTGTTCAGTTTGTCTCGGTGACGGATAATGGAAGGAAGGGCAGGCAACTGGTCGACTTCATTTAAATAAACAAATAAAAAATAAGATAAACTCTCAGGAATAGATAAATAATAACAAAAAAATTGTAAAGTGGAGAAAGCGAGAGCGCGCGAATGCACTCAAGCAAACACAAACAGCACAGCACGATGCGTATTTTTTTTAAATTGACAAAATAAATCAAAATAAATCAAAAATAAAAATAAGTGGAAAAGGCGAGAGTGCGCGAGCACACAGGAGCAAAGACAAGCAGCGCAGCTTGATGCGTAGTAAAAAAAATAATAAATAGACAACTGGTCGACCTCATTAGAAATAAAAACCCAAAAGATTAGATAGACAAACAAACAAACACATAAATGTGGAGAGAAGGGCAGTGCGCGCAGGAGCAAAGGTAAACAGCAGACAGACCTGAATCCTTATCTTTACAAGGTCGACCTCAGAACTTTGTTCAGTTTGTCTCGGTGACGGATAATGGAAGGAAGGGCAGGCAACTGGTCGACTTCATTTAAATAAACAAATAAAAAATAAGATAAACTCTCAGGAATAGATAAATAATAACAAAAAAATTGTAAAGTGGAGAAAGCGAGAGCGCGCGAATGCACTCAAGCAAACACAAACAGCACAGCACGATGCGTATTTTTTTTTAAATTGACAAAATAAATCAAAAATAAATCAAAAATAAAAATAAGTGGAAAAGGCGAGAGTGCGCGAGCACACAGGAGCAAAGACAACAGCGCAGCTTGATGCGTAGTAAAAAAAATAATAAATAGACAACTGGTCGACCTCATTAGAAATAAAAACCCAAAAGATTAGATAGACAAACAAACAAACACATAAATGTGGAGAGAAGGGCAGTGCGCGCAGGAGCAAAGGTAAACAGCAGACAGACCTGAATCCTTATCTTTACAAGGTCGACCTCAGAACTTTGTTCAGTTTGTCTCGGTGACGGATAATGGAAGGAAGGGCAGGCAACTGGTCGACTTCATTTAAATAAACAAATAAAAAATAAGATAAACTCTCAGGAATAGATAAATAATAACAAAAAAATTGTAAAGTGGAGAAAGCGAGAGCGCGCGAATGCACTCAAGCAAACACAAACAGCACAGCACGATGCGTATTTTTTTTTAAATTGACAAAATAAATCAAAAATAAATCAAAAATAAAAATAAGTGGAAAAGGCGAGAGTGCGCGAGCACACAGGAGCAAAGACAAGCAGCGCAGCTTGATGCGTAGTAAAAAAAATAATAAATAGACAACTGGTCGACCTCATTAGAAATAAAAACCCAAAAGATTAGATAGACAAACAAACAAACACATAAATGTGGAGAGAAGGGCAGTGCGCGCAGGAGCAAAGGTAAACAGCAGACAGACCTGAATCCTTATCTTTACAAGGTCGACCTCAGAACTTTGTTCAGTTTGTCTCGGTGACGGATAATGGAAGGAAGGGCAGGCAACTGGTCGACTTCATTTAAATAAACAAATAAAAAATAAGATAAACTCTCAGGAATAGATAAATAATAACAAAAAAATTGTAAAGTGGAGAAAGCGAGAGCGCGCGAATGCACTCAAGCAAACACAAACAGCACAGCACGATGCGTATTTTTTTTTAAATTGACAAAATAAATCAAAAATAAATCAAAAATAAAAATAAGTGGAAAAGGCGAGAGTGCGCGAGCACACAGGAGCAAAGACAAGCAGCGCAGCTTGATGCGTAGTAAAAAAAATAATAAATAGACAACTGGTCGACCTCATTAGAAATAAAAACCCAAAAGATTAGATAGACAAACAAACAAACACATAAATGTGGAGAGAAGGGCAGTGCGCGCAGGAGCAAAGGTAAACAGCAGACAGACCTGAATCCTTATCTTTACAAGGTCGACCTCAGAACTTTGTTCAGTTTGTCTCGGTGACGGATAATGGAAGGAAGGGCAGGCAACTGGTCGACTTCATTTAAATAAACAAATAAAAAATAAGATAAACTCTCAGGAATAGATAAATAATAACAAAAAAATTGTAAAGTGGAGAAAGCGAGAGCGCGCGAATGCACTCAAGCAAACACAAACAGCACAGCACGATGCGTATTTTTTTTAAATTGACAAAATAAATCAAAAATAAATCAAAAATAAAAATAAGTGGAAAAGGCGAGAGTGCGCGAGCACACAGGAGCAAAGACAAGCAGCGCAGCTTGATGCGTAGTAAAAAAAATAATAAATAGACAACTGGTCGACCTCATTAGAAATAAAAACCCAAAAGATTAGATAGACAAACAAACAAACACATAAATGTGGAGAGAAGGGCAGTGCGCGCAGGAGCAAAGGTAAACAGCAGACAGACCTGAATCCTTATCTTTACAAGCTCGACCTCAGAACTTTGTTCAGTTTGTCTCGGTGACGGATAATGGAAGGAAGGGCAGGCAACTGGTCGACTTCATTTAAATAAACAAATAAAAAATAAGATAAACTCTCAGGAATAGATAAATAATAACAAAAAAATTGTAAAGTGGAGAAAGCGAGAGCGCGCGAATGCACTCAAGCAAACACAAACAGCACAGCAACGATGCGTATTTTTTTTAAATTGACAAAATAAATCAAAAATAAATCAAAAATAAAAATAAGTGGAAAAGGCGAGAGTGCGCGAGCACACAGGAGCAAAGACAAGCAGCGCAGCTTGATGCGTAGTAAAAAAAATAATAAATAGACAACTGGTCGACCTCATTAGAAATAAAAACCCAAAAGATTAGATAGACAAACAAACAAACACATAAATGTGGAGAGAAGGGCAGTGCGCGCAGGAGCAAAGGTAAACAGCAGACAGACCTGAATCCTTATCTTTACAAGGTCGACCTCAGAACTTTGTTCAGTTTGTCTCGGTGACGGATAATGGAAGGAAGGGCAGGCAACTGGTCGACTTCATTTAAATAAACAAATAAAAAATAAGATAAACTCTCAGGAATAGATAAATAATAACAAAAAAATTGTAAAGTGGAGAAAGCGAGAGCGCGCGAATGCACTCAAGCAAACACAAACAGCACAGCAACGATGCGATTTTTTTTTAAATTGACAAAATAAATCAAAAATAAAAATAAGTGGAAAAGGCGAGAGTGCGCGAGCACACAGGAGCAAAGACAAGCAGCGCAGCTTGATGCGTAGTAAAAAAAATAATAAATAGACAACTGGTCGACCTCATTAGAAATAAAAACCCAAAAGATTAGATAGACAAACAAACAAACACATAAATGTGGAGAGAAGGGCAGTGCGCGCAGGAGCAAAGGTAAACAGCAGACAGACCTGAATCCTTATCTTTACAAGGTCGACCTCAGAACTTTGTTCAGTTTGTCTCGGTGACGGATAATGGAAGGAAGGGCAGGCAACTGGTCGACTTCATTTAAATAAACAAATAAAAAATAAGATAAACTCTCAGGAATAGATAAATAATAACAAAAAAATTGTAAAGTGGAGAAAGCGAGAGCGCGCGAATGCACTCAAGCAAACACAAACAGCACAGCACGATGCGTATTTTTTTTTAAATTGACAAAATAAATCAAAAATAAAAATAAGTGGAAAAGGCGAGAGTGCGCGAGCACACAGGAGCAAAGACAAGCAGCGCAGCTTGATGCGTAGTAAAAAAAATAATAAATAGACAACTGGTCGACCTCATTAGAAATAAAAACCCAAAAGATTAGATAGACAAACAAACAAACACATAAATGTGGAGAGAAGGGCAGTGCGCGCAGGAGCAAAGGTAAACAGCAGACAGACCTGAATCCTTATCTTTACAAGGTCGACCTCAGAACTTTGTTCAGTTTGTCTCGGTGACGGATAATGGAAGGAAGGGCAGGCAACTGGTCGACTTCATTTAAATAAACAAATAAAAAATAAGATAAACTCTCAGGAATAGATAAATAATAACAAAAAAATTGTAAAGTGGAGAAAGCGAGAGCGCGCGAATGCACTCAAGCAAACACAAACAGCACAGCACGATGCGTATTTTTTTTTAAAATTGACAAAATAAATCAAAAATAAAAATAAGTGGAAAAGGCGAGAGTGCGCGAGCACACAGGAGCAAAGACAAGCAGCGCAGCTTGATGCGTAGTAAAAAAAATAATAAATAGACAACTGGTCGACCTCATTAGAAATAAAAACCCAAAAGATTAGATAGACAAACAAACAAACACATAAATGTGGAGAGAAGGGCAGTGCGCGCAGGAGCAAAGGTAAACAGCAGACAGACCTGAATCCTTATCTTTACAAGGTCGACCTCAGAACTTTGTTCAGTTTGTCTCGGTGACGGATAATGGAAGGAAGGGCAGGCAACTGGTCGACTTCATTTAAATAAACAAATAAAAAATAAGATAAACTCTCAGGAATAGATAAATAATAACAAAAAAATTGTAAAGTGGAGAAAGCGAGAGCGCGCGAATGCACTCAAGCAAACACAAACAGCACAGCACGATGCGTATTTTTTTTTAAAATTGACAAAATAAATCAAAAATAAAAATAAGTGGAAAAGGCGAGAGTGCGCGAGCACACAGGAGCAAAGACAAGCAGCGCAGCTTGATGCGTAGTAAAAAAAATAATAAATAGACAACTGGTCGACCTCATTAGAAATAAAAACCCAAAAGATTAGATAGACAAACAAACAAACACATAAATGTGGAGAGAAGGGCAGTGCGCGCAGGAGCAAAGGTAAACAGCAGACAGACCTGAATCCTTATCTTTACAAGGTCGACCTCAGAACTTTGTTCAGTTTGTCTCGGTGACGGATAATGGAAGGAAGGGCAGGCAACTGGTCGACTTCATTTAAATAAACAAATAAAAAATAAGATAAACTCTCAGGAATAGATAAATAATAACAAAAAAATTGTAAAGTGGAGAAAGCGAGAGCGCGCGAATGCACTCAAGCAAACACAAACAGCACAGCACGATGCGTATTTTTTTTTAAAATTGACAAAATAAATCAAAATAAATCAAAAATAAAAATAGTGGAAAAGGCGAGAGTGCGCGAGCATACAGGAGCAAAGACAAGCAGCGCAGCTTGATGCGTAGTAAAAAAAATAATAAATAGACAACTGGTCGACCTCATTAGAAATAAAAACCCAAAAGATTAGATAGACAAACAAACAAACACATAAATGTGGAGAGAAGGGCAGTGCGCGCAGGAGCAAAGGTAAACAGCAGACAGACCTGAATCCTTATCTTTACAAGGTCGACCTCAGAACTTTGTTCAGTTTGTCTCGGTGACGGATAATGGAAGGAAGGGCAGGCAACTGGTCACTTCATTTAAATAAACAAATAAAAAATAAGATAAACTCTCAGGAATAGATAAATAATAACAAAAAAATTGTAAAGTGGAGAAAGCGAGAGTGCGCGAATGCACTCAAGCAAACACAAACAGCACAGCACGATGCGTATTTTTTTTAAATTGACAAAATAAATCAAAATAAATCAAAAATAAAAATAAGTGGAAAAGGCGAGAGTGCGCGAGCACACAGGAGCAAAGACAAGCAGCGCAGCTTGATGCGTAGTAAAAAAAATAATAAATAGACAACTGGTCGACCTCATTAGAAATAAAAACCCAAAAGATTAGATAGACAAACAAACAAACACATAAATGTGGAGAGAAGGGCAGTGCGCGCAGGAGCAAAGGTAAACAGCAGACAGACCTGAATCCTTATCTTTACAAGGTCGACCTCAGAACTTTGTTCAGTTTGTCTCGGTGACGTATAATGGAAGGAAGGGCAGGCAACTGGTCGACTTCATTTAAATAAACAAATAAAAAATAAGATAAACTCTCAGGAATAGATAAATAATAACAAAAAAATTGTAAAGTGGAGAAAGCGAGAGTGCGCGAATGCACTCAAGCAAACACAAACAGCACAGCACGATGCGTATTTTTTTTAAATTGACAAAATAAATCAAAAATAAATCAAAAATAAAAATAAGTGGAAAAGGCGAGAGTGCGCGAGCACACAGGAGCAAAGACAAGCAGCGCAGCTTGATGCGTAGTAAAAAAAATAATAAATAGACAACTGGTCGACCTCATTAGAAATAAAAACCCAAAAGATTAGATAGACAAACAAACAAACACATAAATGTGGAGAGAAGGGCAGTGCGCGCAGGAGCAAAGGTAAACAGCAGACAGACCTGAATCCTTATCTTTACAAGGTCGACCTCAGAACTTTGTTCAGTTTGTCTCGGTGACGGATAATGGAAGGAAGGGCAGGCAACTGGTCGACTTCATTTAAATAAACAAATAAAAAATAAGATAAACTCTCAGGAATAGATAAATAATAACAAAAAAATTGTAAAGTGGAGAAAGCGAGAGCGCGCGAATGCACTCAAGCAAACACAAACAGCACAGCACGATGCGTATTTTTTTTAAATTGACAAAATAAATCAAAAATAAATCAAAAATAAAAATAAGTGGAAAAGGCGAGAGTGCGCGAGCACACAGGAGCAAAGACAAGCAGCGCAGCTTGATGCGTAGTAAAAAAAATAATAAATAGACAACTGGTCGACCTCATTAGAAATAAAAACCCAAAAGATTAGATAGACAAACAAACAAACACATAAATGTGGAGAGAAGGGCAGTGCGCGCAGGAGCAAAGGTAAACAGCAGACAGACCTGAATCCTTATCTTTACAAGGTCGACCTCAGAACTTTGTTCAGTTTGTCTCGGTGACGGATAATGGAAGGAAGGGCAGGCAACTGGTCGACTTCATTTAAAGAAACAAATAAAAAATAAGATAAACTCTCAGGAATAGATAAATAATAACAAAAAAATTGTAAAGTGGAGAAAGCGAGAGCGCGCGAATGCACTCAAGCAAACACAAACAGCACAGCACGATGCGTATTTTTTTTTAAATTGACAAATATAAATCAAAAATAAATCAAAAATAAAAATAAGTGGAAAAGGCGAGAGTGCGCGAGCACACAGGAGCAAAGACAAGCAGCGCAGCTTGATGCGTAGTAAAAAAAATAATAAATAGACAACTGGTCGACCTCATTAGAAATAAAAACCCAAAAGATTAGATAGACAAACAAACAAACACATAAATGTGGAGAGAAGGGCAGTGCGCGCAGGAGCAAAGGTAAACAGCAGACAGACCTGAATCCTTATCTTTACAAGGTCGACCTCAGAACTTTGTTCAGTTTGTCTCGGTGACGGATAATGGAAGGAAGGGCAGGCAACTGGTCGACTTCATTTAAATAAACAAATAAAAAATAAGATAAACTCTCAGGAATAGATAAATAATAACAAAAAAATTGTAAAGTGGAGAAAGCGAGAGCGCGCGAATGCACTCAAGCAAACACAAACAGCACAGCACGATGCGTATTTTTTTTAAATTGACAAAATAAATCAAAAATAAATCAAAAATAAAAATAAGTGGAAAAGGCGAGAGTGCGCGAGCACACAGGAGCAAAGACAAGCAGCGCAGCTTGATGCGTAGTAAAAAAAATAATAAATAGACAACTGGTCGACCTCATTAGAAATAAAAACCCAAAAGATTAGATAGACAAACAAACACATAAATGTGGAGAGAAGGGCAGTGCGCGCAGGAGCAAAGGTAAACAGCAGACAGACCTGAATCCTGATCTTTACAAGGTCGACCTCAGAACTTTGTTCAGTTTGTCTCGGTGACGGATATTGGAAGGAAGGGCAGGCAACTGGTCGACTTCATTTAAATGAACAAATAAAAAATAAGATAAACTCTCAGGAATAGATAAATAATAACAAAAAAAATTGTAAAGTGGAGAAAGTGAGAGCGCGCGAATGCACTCAAGCAAACACAAACAGCACAGCACGATGCGTATTTTTTTTTAAAATTGACAAAATAAATCAAAAATAAATCAAAAATAAAAATAAGTGGAAAAGGTGAGAGTGCGCGAGCACACAAGAGCAAAGACAAGCAGCGCAGCTTGATGCGTATTAAAAAAAATAATAAATAGACAACTGGTCGACCTCATTAGAAATAAAAACCCAAAAGATTAGATAGACAAACAAACAAACACATAAATGTGGAGAGAAGGGCAGTGCGCGCAGGAGCAAAGGTAAACAGCAGACAGACTTGAATCCTTATCTTTACAAGGTCGACCTCAGAACATTGTTCAGTTTGTCTCGGTGACGGATAATGGAAGGAAGGGCAGGCAACTGGTCGACTTCATTTAAATAAACAAATAAAAAATAAGATAAACTCTCAGGAATAGATAAATAATAACAAAAAAATTGTAAAGTGGAGAAAGCGAGAGCGCGCGAATGCACTCAAGCAAACACAAACAGCAGAGCACGATGCGTATTTTTTTTTTAAAATTGACAAAATAAATCAAAAATAAATCAAAAATAAAAATAAGTGGAAAAGGCGAGAGTGCGCAAGAACAAAGGAGCAAAGACAAGCAGCGCAGCTTGATGCGTAGTAAAAAAAATAATAAATAGACAACTGGTCGACCTCATTAGAAATAAAAACCCAAAAGATTAGATAGACAAACAAACAAACACATAAATGTGGAGAGAAGGGCAGTGCCCGCAGGAGCAAAGGTAAACAGCAGACAGACCTGAATCCTTATCTTTACAAGGTCGACCTCAGAACTTTGTTCAGTTTGTCTCGGTGACGGATAATGGAAGGATGGGCAGGCAACTGGTCGACTTCATTTAAATAAACAAATAAAAATAAGATAAACTCTCAGGAATAGATAAATAATAACAAAAAAATTGTAAAGTGGAGAAAGCGAGAGCGCGCGAATGCACTCAAGCAAACACAAACAGCACAGCACGATGCGTATTTTTTTTTAAATTGACAAAATAAATCAAAAATAAATCAAAAATAAAAATAAGTGGAAAAGGCGAGAGTGCGCAAGAACAAAGGACCAAAGACAAGCAGCGCAGCTTGATGCGTAGTAAAAAAAATAATAAATAGACAACTGGTCGACCTCATTAGAAATAAAAACCCAAAAGATTAGATAGACAAACAAACAAACACATAAATGTGGAGAGAAGGGCAGTGCGCGCAGGAGAAAAGGTAAACAGCAGACAGACCTGAATCCTTATCTTTACAAGGTCGACCTCAGAACTTTGTTCAGTTTGTCTCGGTGACGGATAATGGAAGGAAGGGCAGGCAACTGGTCGACTTCATTTAAATAAACAAATAAAAAATAAGATAAACTCTCAGGAATAGATAAATAATAACAAAAAAATTGTAAAGTGGAGAAAGCGAGAGCGCGCGAATGCACTCAAGCAAACACAAACAGCAGAGCACGATGCGTATTTTTTTTTAAAATTGACAAAATAAATCAAAAATAAATCAAAAATAAAAATAAGTGGAAAAGGCGAGAGTGCGCAAGAACAAAGGAGCAAAGACAAGCAGCGCAGCTTGATGCGTAGTAAAAAAAATAATAAATAGACAACTGGTCGACCTCATTAGAAATAAAAACCCAAAAGATTAGATAGACAAACAAACAAACACATAAATGTGGAGAGAAGGGCAGTGCCCGCAGGAGCAAAGGTAAACAGCAGACAGACCTGAATCCTTATCTTTACAAGGTCGACCTCAGAACTTTGTTCAGTTTGTCTCGGTGACGGATAATGGAAGGATGGGCAGGCAACTGGTCGACTTCATTTAAATAAACAAATAAAAATAAGATAAACTCTCAGGAATAGATAAATAATAACAAAAAAATTGTAAAGTGGAGAAAGCGAGAGCGCGCGAATGCACTCAAGCAAACACAAACAGCACAGCACGATGCGTATTTTTTTTTAAATTGACAAAATAAATCAAAAATAAATCAAAAATAAAAATAAGTGGAAAAGGCGAGAGTGCGCAAGAACAAAGGACCAAAGACAAGCAGCGCAGCTTGATGCGTAGTAAAAAAAATAATAAATAGACAACTGGTCGACCTCATTAGAAATAAAAACCCAAAAGATTAGATAGACAAACAAACAAACACATAAATGTGGAGAGAAGGGCAGTGCGCGCAGGAGAAAAGGTAAACAGCAGACAGACCTGAATCCTTATCTTTACAAGGTCGACCTCAGAACTTTGTTCAGTTTGTCTCGGTGACGGATAATGGAAGGAAGGGCAGGCAACTGGTCGACTTCATTTAAATGTACAAATAAAAAATAAGATAAACTCTCAGGAATAGATAAATAATAACAAAAAAATTGTAAAGTGGAGAAAGCGAGAGCGCGCGAATGCACTCAAGCAAACACAAACAGCACAGCACGATGCGTATTTTTTTTTTAAATTGACAATATAAATCAAAAATAAATCAAAAATAAAAATAAGTGGAAAAGGCGAGAGTGCGCGAGCATACAGGAGCAAAGACAAGCAGCGCAGCTTGATGCGTAGTAAAAAAAATAATAAATAGACAACTGGTCGACCTCATTAGAAATAAAAACCCAAAAGATTAGATAGACAAACAAACAAACACATAAATGTGGAGAGAAGGGCAGTGCGCGCAGGAGCAAAGGTAAACAGCAGACAGAGCTGAATCCTTATCTTTACAAGGTCGACCTCAGAACTTTGTTCAGTTTGTCTCGGTGACGGATAATGTAAGGAAGGGCAGGCAACTGGTCGACTTCATTTAAATAAACAAATAAAAAATAAGATAAACTCTCAGGAATAGATAAATAATAACAAAAAAATTGTAAAGTGGAGAAAGCCAGAGCGCGCGAATGCACTCAAGCAAACACAAACAGCACAGCACGATGCGTATTTTTTTTTAAAATTGACAAAATAAATCAAAAATAAATCAAAAATAAAAATAAGTGGAAAAGGCGAGAGTGCCCGAGCACACAGGAGCAAAGACAAGCAGCGCAGCTTGATGCGTAGTAAAAAAAATAATAAATAGACAACTGGTCGACCTCATTAGAAATAAAAACCCAAAAGATTAGATAGACAAACAAACAAACACATAAATGTGGAGAGAAGGGCAGTGCACGCAGGAGCAAAGGTAAACAGCAGACAGACATGAATCATTATCTTTACAAGGTCGACCTCAGAACTTTGTTCAGTTTGTCTCGGTGACGTATAATGGAAGGAAGGGCAGGCAACTGGTCGACTTCATTTAAATAAACAAATAAAAAATAAGATAAACTCTCAGGAATAGATAAATAATAACAAAAAAATTGTAAAGTGGAGAAAGCGAGAGCGCGTGAATGCACTCAAGCAAACACAAACAGCACAGCACCATGCGTATTTTTTTTAAATTGACAAAATAAGTAAAAAATAAATCAAAAATAAAAATAAGTGGAAAAGGCGAGAGTGCGCGAGCAAACAGGAGCAAAGACAAGCAGCGCAGCTTGATGCGTAGTAAAAAAAATAATAAATAGACAACTGGTCGACCTCATTAGAAATAAAAACCCAAAAGATTAGATAGACAAACAAACAAACACATAAATGTGGAGAGAAGGGCAGTGCGCGCAGGAGCAAAGGTAAACAGCAGACAGAGCTGAATCCTTATCTTTACAAGGTCGACCTCAGAACTTTGTTCAGTTTGTCTCGGTGACGGATAATGGAAGGAAGGGCAGGCAACTGGTCGACTTCATTTAAATAAACAAATAAAAAATAAGATAAACTCTCAGGAATAGATAAATAATAACAAAAAAATTGTAAAGTGGAGAAAGCCAGAGCGCGCGAATGCACTCAAGCAAACACAAACAGCACAGCACGATGCGTATTTTTTTTAAAATTGACAAAATAAATCAAAAATAAATCAAAAATAAAAATAAGTGGAAAAGGCGAGAGTGCGCGAGCACACAGGAGCAAAGACAAGCAGCGCAGCTTGATGCGTAGTAAAAGAAATAATAAATAGACAACTGGTCGACCTCATTAGAAATAAAAACCCAAAAGATTAGATAGACAAACAAACAAACACATACATGTGGAGAGAAGGGCAGTGCGCGCAGGAGCAAAGTTAAACAGCAGACAGACCTGAATCCTTATCTTTACAAGGTCGACCTCAGAACTTTGTTCAGTTTGTCTCGGTGACGGATAAGGGAAGGAAGGGCAGGCAACTGGTCGACTTCATTTAAATAAACAAATAAAAAATAAGATAAACTCTCAGGAATAGATAAATAATAACAAAAAAATTGTAAAGTGGAGAAAGCGAGAGCGCGCGAATGAACTCAAGCAAACACAAACAGCACAGCACGATGCGTATTTTTTTTTAAAAATGACAAAATAAATCAAAAATAAAAATAAGTGGAAAAGGCGAGAGTGGCCGAGCACACAGGAGCAAAGACAAGCAGCGCAGGTTGATGCGTAGTAAAAAAAATAATAAATAGACAACTGGTCGACCTCATTAGAAATAAAAACCCAAAAGATTAGATAGACAAACAAACAAACACATAAATGTGGAGAGAAGGGCAGTGCACGCAGGAGCAAAGGTAAACAGCAGACAGACCTGAATCATTATCTTTACAAGGTCGACCTCAGAACTTTGTTCAGTTTGTCTCGGTGACGTATAATGGAAGGAAGGGCAGGCAACTGGTCGACGTCATTTAAATAAACAAATAAAAAATAAGATAAACTCTCAGGAATAGATAAATAATAACAAAAAAATTGTAATGTGGAGAAAGCAGAGCGCGCGAATGCACTCAAGCAAACACAAACAGCACAGCACCATGCGTATTTTTTTTAAATTGACAAAATAAATAAAAAATAAATCAAAAATAAAAATAAGTGGAAAAGGCGAGAGTGCGCGAGCACACAGGAGCAAAGACAAGCAGCGCAGCTTGATGCGTAGTAAAAAAAATAATAAATAGACAACTGGTCGACCTCATTAGAAATAAAAACCCAAAAGATTAGATAGACAAACAAACAAACACATAAATGTGGAGAGAAGGGCAGTGCGCGCAGGAGCAAAGGTAAACAGCAGACAGACCTGAATCCTTATCTTTACAAAGTCGACCTCAGAACTTTGTTCAGTTTGTCTCGGTGACGGATAATGGAAGGAAGGGCAGGCAACTGGTCGACTTCATTTAAATAAACAAATAAAAAATAAGATAAACTCTCAGGAATAGATAAATAATAACAAAAAAATTGTAAAGTGGAGAAAGCCAGAGCGCGCGAATGCACTCAAGCAAACACAAACAGCACAGCACGATGCGTATTTTTTTTTAAAATTGACAAAATAAATCAAAAATAAATCAAAAATAAAAATAAGTGGAAAAGGCGAGAGTGCGCGAGCACACAGGAGCAAAGACAAGCAGCGGAGCTTGATGCGTAGTAAAAAAAATAATAAATAGACAACTGGTCGACCTCATTAGAAATAAAAACCCAAGAGATTAGATAGACAAACAAACAAACACATAAATGTGGAGAGAAGGGCAGTGCGCGCAGGAGCAAAGGTAAACAGCAGACAGACCTGAATCCTTATCTTTACAAGGTCGACCTCAGAAATTTGTTCAGTTTGTCTCGGTGACGTATAATGGAAGGAAGGGCAAGCAACTGGTCGACTTCATTTAAATAAACAAATAAAAAATAAGATAAACTCTCAGGAATAGGTAAATAATAACAAAAAATTGTAAAGTGGAGAAAGCGAGAGTGCGCGAATGCACTCAAGCAAACACAAACAGCACAGCACGATGCGTATTTTTTTTAAAAATTGACAAAATAAATCAAAAATAAAAATAAGTGGAAAAGGCGAGAGTGCGCGAGCATACAGGAGCAAAGACAAGCAGCGCAGCTTGATGCGTAGTAAAAAAAATAATAAATAGACAACTGGTCGACCTCATTAGAAATAAAAACCCAAAAGATTAGATAGACAAACAAACAAACACATAAATGTGGAGAGAAGGGCAGTGCGCGCAGGAGCAAAGGTAAACAGCAGACAGAGCTGAATCCTTATCTTTACAAGGTCGACCTCAGAACTTTGTTCAGTTTGTCTCGGTGACGGATAATGGAAGGAAGGGCAGGCAACTGGTCGACTTCATTTAAATAAACAAATAAAAAATAAGATAAACTCTCAGGAATAGATAAATAATAACAAAAAAATTGTAAAGTGGAGAAAGCCAGAGCGCGCGAATGCACTCAAGCAAACACAAACAGCACAGCACGATGCGTATTTTTTTTTAAATTGACAAAATAAATCAAAAATAAATCAAAAATAAAAATAAGTGGAAAAGGCGAGAGTGTGCGAGCACACAGGAGCAAAGACAAGCAGCGCAGCTTGATGCGTAGTAAAAAAAATAATAAATAGACAACTGGTCGACCTCATTAGAAATAAAAACCCAAAAGATTAGATAGACAAACAAACAAACACATAAATGTGGAGAGAAGGGCAGTGCGCGCAGGAGCAAAGGTAAAGAGCAGACAGACCTGAATCCTTATCTTTACAAGCTCGACGTCAGAACTTTGTTCAGTTTGTCTCGGTGACGGATAATGGAAGGAAGGGCAGGCAACTGGTCGACTTCATTTAAATAAACAAATTAAAAATAAGATAAACTCTCAGGAAGAGATAAATAATAACAAAAAATTGTAAAGTGGAGAAAGCGAGAGCGCGCGAATGCACTCAATCAAACACAAACAGCACAGCACGATGCGTATTTTTTTTAAAATTGACAAAATAAATCAAAAATAAATCAAAAATAAAAATAAGTGGAAAAGGCGAGAGTGCGCGAGCACAAAAGAGCAAAGACAAGCAGCTCAGCTTGATGCGTAGTAAAAAAAATAATAAATAGACAACTGGTCGACCTCATTAGAAATAAAAACCCAAAAGATTAGATAGACAAAAAAACAAACACATAAATTTGGAGAGAAGGGCAGTGCGCGCAGGAGCAAAGGTAAACAGCAGACAGACCTGAATCCTTATCTTTACAAGGTCGACCTCAGAACTTTGTTCAGTTTGTCTCGGTGACGGATAATGGAAGGAAGGGCAGGCAACTGGTCGACTTCATTTAAATAAACAAATAAAAAATAAGATAAACTCTCAGGAATAGATAAATAATAACAAAAAAATTGTAAAGTGGAGAAAGCGAGAGCGCGTGAATGCACTCAAGCAAACACAAACAGCACAGCACGATGCGTATTTTTTTTAAAATTGACAATATAAATCAAAAATAAAAATAAGTGGAAAAGGCGAGAGTGCGCGAGCACACAGGAGCAAAGACAAGCAGCGCAGCTTGATGCGTAGTAAAAGAAATAATAAATAGACAACTGGTCGACCTCATTAGAAATAAAAACCCAAAAGATTAGATAGACAAACAAACAAACACATAAATGTGGAGAGAAGGGCAGTGCGCGCAGGAGCAAAGGTAAACAGCAGACAGACCTGAATCCTTATCTTTACAAGGTCGACCTCAGAACTTTGTTCAGTTTGTCTCGGTGACGGATAATGGAAGGAAGGGCAGGCAACTGGTCGACTTCATTTAAATAAACAAATAAAAAATAAGATAAACTCTCAGGAATAGATAAATAATAACAAAAAAATTGTAAAGTGGAGAAAGCGAGAGCGCGCGAATGCACTCAAGCAAACACAAACAGCACAGCACGATGCGTATTTTTTTTTTAAAATTGACAAAATAAATCAAAAATAAAAATAAGTGGAAAAGGCGAGAGTGCCCAAGCACACAGGAGCAAAGACAAGCAGCGCAGGTTGATGCGTAGTAAAAAAAATAATAAATAGACAACTGGTCGACCTCATTAGAAATAAAAACCCAAAAGATTAGATAGACAAAGAAACAAACACATAAATGTGGAGAGAAGGGCAGTGCACGCAGGAGCAAAGGTAAACAGCAGACAGACATGAATCATTATCTTTACAAGGTCGACCTCAGAACTTTGTTCAGTTTGTCTCGGTGACGTATAATGGAAGGAAGGGCAGGCAACTGGTCGACTTCATTTAAATAAACAAATAAAAAATAAGATAAACTCTCAGGAATAGATAAATAATAACAAAAAATTGTAAAGTGGAGAAAGCGAGAGCGCGTGAATGCACTCAAGCAAACACAAACAGCACAGCACCATGCGTATTTTTTTTAAATTGACAAAATAAATAAAAAATAAATCAAAAATAAAAATAAGTGGAAAAGGCGAGAGTGCGCGAGCACACAGGAGCAAAGACAAGCAGCGCAGCTTGATGCGTAGTAAAAAAAATAATAAATAGACAACTGGTCGACCTCATTAGAAATAAAAACCCAAAAGATTAGATAGACAAACAAACAAACACATAAATGTGGAGAGAAGGGCAGTGCGCGCAGGAGCAAAGGTAAACAGCAGACAGAGCTGAATCCTTATCTTTACAAGGTCGACCTCAGAACTTTGTTCAGTTTGTCTCGGTGACGGATAATGGAAGGAAGGGCAGGCAACTGGTCGACTTCATTTAAATAAACAAATAAAAAATAAGATAAACTCTCAGGAATAGATAAATAATAACAAAAAAATTGTAAAGTGGAGAAAGCCAGAGCGCGCGAATGCACTCAAGCAAACACAAACAGCACAGCACGATGCGTATTTTTTTTTAAAATTGACAAAATAAATCAAAAATAAAAATAAGTGGAAAAGGCGAGAGTGCCCAAGCACACAGGAGCAAAGACAAGCAGCGCAGGTTGATGCGTAGTAAAAAAAATAATAAATAGACAACTGGTCGACCTCATTAGAAATAAAAACCCAAAAGATTAGATAGACAAACAAACAAACACATAAATGTGGAGAGAAGGGCAGTGCACGCAGGAGCAAAGGTAAACAGCAGACAGACATGAATCATTATCTTTACAAGGTCGACCTCAGAACTTTGTTCAGTTTGTCTCGGTGACGTATAATGGAAGGAAGGGCAGGCAACTGGTCGACTTCATTTAAATAAACAAATAAAAAATAAGATAAACTCTCAGGAATAGATAAATAATAACAAAAAAATTGTAAAGTGGAGAAAGCGAGAGCGCGTGAATGCACTCAAGCAAACACAAACAGCACAGCACCATGCGTATTTTTTTTAAATTGACAAAATAAGTAAAAAATAATTCAAAAATAAAAATAAGTGGAAAAGGCGAGAGTGCGCGAGCACACAGGAGCAAAGACAAGCAGCGCAGCTTGATGCGTAGTAAAAAAAATAATAAATAGACAACTGGTCGACCTCATTAGAAATAAAAACCCAAAAGATTAGATAGACAAACAAACAAACACATAAATGTGGAGAGAAGGGCAGTGCGCGCAGGAGCAAAGGTAAACAGCAGACAGAGCTGAATCCTTATCTTTACAAGGTCGACCTCAGAACTTTGTTCAGTTTGTCTCGGTGACGGATAATGGAAGGAAGGGCAGGCAACTGGTCGACTTCATTTAAATAAACAAATAAAAAATAAGATAAACTCTCAGGAATAGATAAATAATAACAAAAAAATTGTAAAGTGGAGAAAGCCAGAGCGCGCGAATGCACTCAAGCAAACACAAACAGCACAGCACGATGCGTATTTTTTTTAAAATTGACAAAATAAATCAAAAATAAATCAAAAATAAAAATAAGTGGAAAAGGCGAGAGTGCGCGAGCACACAGGAGCAAAGACAAGCAGCGCAGCTTGATGCGTAGTAAAAGAAATAATAAATAGACAACTGGTCGACCTCATTAGAAATAAAAACCCAAAAGATTAGATAGACAAACAAACAAACACATAAATGTGGAGAGAAGGGCAGTGCGCGCAGGAGCAAAGTTAAACAGCAGACAGACCTGAATCCTTATCTTTACAAGGTCGACCTCAGAACTTTGTTCAGTTTGTCTCGGTGACGGATAATGGAAGGAAGGGCAGGCAACTGGTCGACTTCATTTAAATAAACAAATAAAAAATAAGATAAACTCTCAGGAATAGATAAATAATAACAAAAAAATTGTAAAGTGGAGAAAGCGAGAGCGCGCGAATGAACTCAAGCAAACACAAACAGCACAGCACGATGCGTATTTTTTTTTTAAAATTGACAAAATAAATCAAAAATAAAAATAAGTGGAAAAGGCGAGAGTGCCCGAGCACACAGGAGCAAAGACAAGCAGCGCAGGTTGATGCGTAGTAAAAAAAATAATAAATAGACAACTGGTCGACCTCATTAGAAATAAAAACCCAAAAGATTAGATAGACAAACAAACAAACACATAAATGTGGAGAGAAGGGCAGTGCACGCAGGAGCAAAGGTAAACAGCAGACAGACCTGAATCCTTATCTTTACAAGGTCGACCTCAGAACTTTGTTCAGTTTTTCTTGGTGACGTATAATGGAAGGAAGGGCAGGCAACTGGTCGACTTCATTTAAATAAACAAATAAAAAATAAGATAAACTCTCAGGAATAGATAAATAATAACAAAAAAATTGTAAAGTGGAGAAAGCGAGAGCGCGTGAATGCACTCAAGCAAACACAAACAGCACAGCACCATGCGTATTTTTTTTAAATTGACAAAATAAATAAAAAATAAATCAAAAATAAAAATAAGTGGAAAAGGCGAGAGTGCGCGAGCACACAGGAGCAAAGACAAGCAGCGCAGCTTGATGCGTAGTAAAAAAAATAATAAATAGACAACTGGTCGACCTCATTAGAAATAAAAACCCAAAAGATTAGATAGACAAACAAACAAACACATAAATGTGGAGAGAAGGGCAGTGCGCGCAGGAGCAAAGGTAAACAGCAGACAGAGCTGAATCCTTATCTTTACAAGGTCGACCTCAGAACTTTGTTCAGTTTGTCTCGGTGACGGATAATGGAAGGAAGGGCAGGCAACTGGTCGACTTCATTTAAATAAACAAATAAAAAATAAGATAAACTCTCAGGAATAGATAAATAATAACAAAAAAATTGTAAAGTGGAGAAAGCCAGAGCGCGCGAATGCACTCAAGCAAACACAAACAGCACAGCACGATGCGTATTTTTTTTTAAAATTGACAAAATAAATCAAAAATAAATCAAAAATAAAAATAAGTGGAAAAGGCGAGAGTGCGCGAGCACACAGGAGCAAAGACAAGCAGCGCAGTTGATGCGTAGTAAAAAAAATAATAAATAGACAACTGGTCGACCTCATTAGAAATAAAAACCCAAAAGATTAGATAGACAAACAAACAAACACATAAATGTGGAGAGAAGGGCAGTGCGCGCAGGAGCAAAGGTAAACAGCAGACAGACCTGAATCCTTATCTTTACAAGGTCGACCTCAGAACTTTGTTCAGTTTGTCTCGGTGACGGATAATGGAAGGAAGGGCAGGCAACTGGTCGACTTCATTTAAATAAACAAATAAAAAATAAGATAAACTCTCAGGAATAGATAAATAATAACAAAAAATTGTAAAGTGGAGAAAGCGAGAGCGCGCGAATGCACTCAAGCAAACACAAACAGCACAGCACGATGCGTATTTTTTTTTAAATTGACAAAATACAAAATAAATCAAAAATAAAAATAAGTGGAAAAGGCGAGAGTGTGCGAGCACACAGGAGCAAAGACAAGCAGCGCAGCTTGATGCGTAGTAAAAAAAATAATAAATAGACAACTGGTCGACCTCATTAGAAATAAAAACCCAAAAGATTAGATAGACAAACAAACAAACACATAAATGTGGAGAGAAGGGCAGTGCGCGCAGGAGCAAAGGTAAACAGCAGACAGACCTGAATCCTTATCTTTACAAGGTCGACCTCAGAACTTTGTTCAGTTTGTCTCGGTGACGGATAATGGAAGGAAGGGCAGGCAACTGGTCGACTTCATTTAAATAAACAAATAAAAAATAAGATAAACTCTCAGGAATAGATAAATAATAACAAAAAAATTGTAAAGTGGAGAAAGCGAGAGCGCGCGAATGCACTCAAGCAAACACAAACAGCACAGCACGATGCGTATTTTTTTTAAATTGACAAAATAAATCAAAAATAAATCAAAAATAAAAATAAGTGGAAAAGGCGAGAGTGCGCGAGCACACAGGAGCAAAGACAAGCAGCGCAGCTTGATGCGTAGTAAAAAAAATAATAAATAGACAACTGGTCGACCTCATTAGAAATAAAAACCCAAAAGATTAGATAGACAAACAAACAAACACATAAATGTGGAGAGAAGGGCAGTGCGCGCAGGAGCAAAGGTAAACAGCAGACAGACCTGAATCCTTATCTTTACAAGGTCGACCTCAGAACTTTGTTCAGTTTGTCTCGGTGACGGATAATGGAAGGAAGGGCAGGCAACTGGTCGACTTCATTTAAATAAACAAATAAAAAATAAGATAAACTCTCAGGAATAGATAAATAATAACAAAAAAATTGTAAAGTGGAGAAAGCGAGAGCGCGCGAATGCACTCAAGCAAACACAAACAGCACAGCACGATGCGTATTTTTTTTAAAATTGACAAAATAAATCAAAAATAAATCAAAAATAAAAATAAGTGGAAAAGGCGAGAGTGCGCGAGCACACAGGAGCAAAGACAAGCAGCGCAGCTTGATGCGTAGTAAAAAAAATAATAAATAGACAACTGGTCGACCTCATTAGAAATAAAAACCCAAAAGATTAGATAGACAAAAAACAAACACATAAATGTGGAGAGAAGGGCAGTGCGCGCAGGAGCAAAGGTAAACAGCAGACAGACCTGAATCCTTATCTTTACAAGGTCGACCTCAGAACTTTGTTCAGTTTGTCTCGGTGACGTATAATGGAAGGAAGGGCAGGCAACTGGTCGACTTCATTTAAATAAACAAATAAAAAATAAGATAAACTCTCAGGAATAGATAAATAATAACAAAAAAATTGTAAAGTGGAGAAAGCGAGAGCGCGTGAATGCACTCAAGCAAACACAAACAGCACAGCACGATGCGTATTTTTTTTAAATTGACAAAATAAATAAAAAATAAATCAAAAATAAAAATAAGTGGAAAAGGCGAGAGTGCGCGAGCACACAGGAGCAAAGACAAGCAGCGCAGCTTGATGCGTAGTAAAAAAAATAATAAATAGACAACTGGTCGACCTCATTAGAAATAAAAACCCAAAAGATTAGATAGACAAACAAACAAACACATAAATGTGGAGAGAAGGGCAGTGCGCGCAGGAGCAAAGGTAAACAGCAGACAGAGCTGAATCCTTATCTTTACAAGGTCGACCTCAGAACTTTGTTCAGTTTGTCTCGGTGACGGATAATGGAAGGAAGGGCAGGCAACTGGTCGACTTCATTTAAATAAACAAATAAAAAATAAGATAAACTCTCAGGAATAGATAAATAATAACAAAAAAATTGTAAAGTGGAGAAAGCCAGAGCGCGCGAATGCACTCAAGCAAACACAAACAGCACAGCACGATGCGTATTTTTTTTAAAATTGACAAAATAAATCAAAAATAAATCAAAAATAAAAAAAGTGGAAAAGGCGAGAGTGCGCGAGCACACAGGAGCAAAGACAAGCAGCGCAGCTTGATGCGTAGTAAAAAAATAATAAATAGACAACTGGTCGACCTCATTAGAAATAAAAACCCAAAAGATTAGATAGACAAACAAACAAACACATAAATGTGGAGAGAAGGGCAGTGCGCGCAGGAGCAAAGGTAAACAGCAGACAGACCTGAATCCTTATCTTTACAATGTCGACCTCAGAACTTTGTTCAGTTTGTCTCGGTGACGGATAATGGAAGGAAGGGCAGGCAACTGGTCGACTTCATTTAAATAAACAAATAAAAAATAAGATAAACTCTCAGGAATAGATAAATAATAACAAAAAAATTGTAAAGTGGAGAAAGCGAGAGCGCGCGAATGCACTCAAGCAAACACAAACAGCACAGCACGATGCGTATTTTTTTTAAAATTGACAAAATAAATCAAAAATAAAAATAAGTGGAAAAGGCGAGAGTGCGCGAGCACACAGGAGCAAAGACAAGCAGCGCAGCTTGATGCGTAGTAAAAAAAATAATAAATAGACAACTGGTCGACCTCATTAGAAATAAAAACCCAAAAGATTAGATAGACAAACAAACAAACACATAAATGTGGAGAGAAGGGCAGTGCGCGCAGGAGCAAAGGTAAACAGCAGACAGACCTGAATCCTTATCTTTACAAGGTCGACCTCAGAACTTTGTTCAGTTTGTCTCGGTGACGGATAATGGAAGGAAGGGCAGGCAACTGGTCGACTTCATTTAAATAAACAAATAAAAAATAAGATAAACTCTCAGGAATAGATAAATAATAACAAAAAAATTGTAAAGTGGAGAAAGCCAGAGCGCGCGAATGCACTCAAGCAAACACAAACAGCACAGCACGATGCGTATTTTTTTTAAAATTGACAAAATAAATCAAAAATAAATCAAAAATAAAAATAAGTGGAAAAGGCGAGAGTGCGCGAGCACACAGGAGCAAAGACAAGCAGCGCAGCTTGATGCGTAGTAAAAGAAATAATAAATAGACAACTGGTCGACCTCATTAGAAATAAAAACCCAAAAGATTAGATAGACAAACAAACAAACACATAAATGTGGAGAGAAGGGCAGTGCGCGCAGGAGCAAAGGTAAACAGCAGACAGACCTGAATCCTTATCTTTACAAGGTCGACCTCAGAACTTTGTTCAGTTTGTCTCGGTGACGGATAATGGAAGGAAGGGCAGGCAACTGGTCGACTTCATTTAAATAAACAAATAAAAAATAAGATAAACTCTCAGGAATAGATAAATAATAACAAAAAAATTGTAAAGTGGAGAAAGCGAGAGCGCGCGAATGCACTCAAGCAAACACAAACAGCACAGCACGATGCGTATTTTTTTTTAAAATTGACAAAATAAATCAAAAATAAAAATAAGTGGAAAAGGCGAGAGTGCCCGAGCACACAGGAGCAAAGACAAGCAGCGCAGGTTGATGCGTAGTAAAAAAAATAATAAATAGACAACTGGTCGACCTCATTAGAAATAAAAACCCAAAAGATTAGATAGACAAACAAACAAACACATAAATGTGGAGAGAAGGGCAGTGCGCGCAGGAGCAAAGGTAAACAGCAGACACACCTGAATCCTTATCTTTACAAGGTCGACCTCAGAACTTTGTTCAGTTTGTCTCGGTGACGGATAATGGAAGGAAGGGCAGGCAACTGGTCGACTTCATTTAAATAAACAAATAAAAAATAAGATAAACTCTCAGGAATAGATAAATAATAACAAAAAAATTGTAAAGTGGAGAAAGCGAGAGCGCGCGAATGCACTCAAGCAAACACAAACAGCACAGCACGATGCGTATTTTTTTTAAAATTGACAAAATAAATCAAAAATAAATCAAAAATAAAAATAAGTGGAAAAGGCGAGAGTGCGCGAGCACACAGGAGCAAAGACAAGCAGCGCAGCTTGATGCGTAGTAAAAAAAATAATAAATAGACAACTGGTCGACCTCATTAGAAATAAAAACCCAAAAGATTAGATAGACAAACAAACAAACACATAAATGTGGAGAGAAGGGCAGTGCGCGCAGGAGCAAAGGTAAACAGCAGACAGACCTGAATCCTTATCTTTACAAGGTCGACCTCAGAACTTTGTTCAGTTTGTCTCGGTGACGTATAATGGAAGGAAGGGCAGGCAACTGGTCGACTTCATTTAAATAAACAAATAAAAAATAAGATAAACTCTCAGGAATAGATAAATAATAACAAAAAAATTGTAAAGTGGAGAAAGCGAGAGCGCGCGAATGCACTCAAGCAAACACAAACAGCACAGCACGATGCGTATTTTTTTTAAAATTGACAAAATAAATCAAAAATAAATCAAAAATAAAAATAAGTGGAAAAGGCGAGAGTGCGCGAGCACACAGGAGCAAAGACAAGCAGCGCAGCTTGATGCGTAGTAAAAAAATAATAAATAGACAACTGGTCGACCTCATTAGAAATAAAAACCCAAAAGATTAGATAGACAAACAAACAAACACATAAATGTGGAGAGAAGGGCAGTGCGCGCAGGAGCAAAGGTAAACAGCAGACAGACCTGAATCCTTATCTTTACAAGGTCGACCTCAGAACTTTGTTCAGTTTGTCTCGGTGACGGATAATGGAAGGAAGGGCAGGCAACTGGTCGACTTCATTTAAATAAACAAATAAAAAATAAGATAAACTCTCAGGAATAGATAAATAATAACAAAAAAATTGTAAAGTGGAGAAAGCGAGAGCGCGCGAATGCACTCAAGCAAACACAAACAGCACAGCACGATGCGTATTTTTTTTTAAAATTGACAAAATAAATCAAAAATAAAAATTAAGTGGAAAAGGCGAGAGTGCCCGAGCACACAGGAGCAAAGACAAGCAGCGCAGGTTGATGCGTAGTAAAAAAAATAATAAATAGACAACTGGTCGACCTCATTAGAAATAAAAACCCAAAAGATTAGATAGACAAACAAACAAACACATAAATGTGGAGAGAAGGGCAGTGCGCGCAGGAGCAAAGGTAAACAGCAGACAGACCTGAATCCTTATCTTTACAAGGTCGACCTCAGAACTTTGTTCAGTTTGTCTCGGTGACGTATAATGGAAGGAAGGGCAGGCAACTGGTCGACTTCATTTAAATAAACAAATAAAAAATAAGATAAACTCTCAGGAATAGATAAATAATAACAAAAAAATTGTAAAGTGGAGAAAGCGAGAGCGCGTGAATGCACTCAAGCAAACACAAACAGCACAGCACGATGCGTATTTTTTTTAAATTGACAAAATAAATCAAAAATAAATCAAAAATAAAAATAAGTGGAAAAGGCGAGAGTGCGCGAGCACACAGGAGCAAAGACAAGCAGCGCAGCTTGATGCGTAGTAAAAAAAATAATAAATAGACAACTGGTCGACCTCATTAGAAATAAAAACCCAAAAGATTAGATAGACAAACAAACAAACACATAAATGTGGAGAGAAGGGCAGTGCGCGCAGGAGCAAAGGTAAACAGCAGACAGACCTGAATCCTTATCTTTACAAGGTCGACCTCAGAACTTTGTTCAGTTTGTCTCGGTGACGGATAATGGAAGGAAGGGCAGGCAACTGGTCGACTTCATTTAAATAAACAAATAAAAAATAAGATAAACTCTCAGGAATAGATAAATAATAACAAAAAAATTGTAAAGTGGAGAAAGCGAGAGCGCGCGAATGCACTCAAGCAAACACAAACAGCACAGCACGATGCGTATTTTTTTTTAAAATTGACAAAATAAATCAAAAATAAATCAAAAATAAAAAAAGTGGAAAAGGCGAGAGTGCGCGAGCACACAGGAGCAAAGACAAGCAGCGCAGCTTGATGCGTAGTAAAAGAAATAATAAATAGACAACTGGTCGACCTCATTAGAAATAAAAACCCAAAAGATTAGATAGACAAACAAACAAACACATAAATGTGGAGAGAAGGGCAGTGCGCGCAGGAGCAAAGGTAAACAGCAGACAGACCTGAATCCTTATCTTTACAAGGTCGACCTCAGAACTTTGTTCAGTTTGTCTCGGTGACGGATAATGGAAGGAAGGGCAGGCAACTGGTCGACTTCATTTAAATAAACAAATAAAAAATAAGATAAACTCTCAGGAATAGATAAATAATAACAAAAAAATTGTAAAGTGGAGAAAGCGAGAGCGCGCGAATGCACTCAAGCAAACACAAACAGCACAGCACGATGCGTATTTTTTTTAAAATTGACAAAAAAATAAATCAAAAATAAAAATAAGTGGAAAAGGCGAGAGTGCGCGAGCACACAGGAGCAAAGACAAGCAGCGCAGCTTGATGCGTAGTAAAAAAAATAATAAATAGACAACTGGTCGACCTCATTAGAAATAAAAACCCAAAAGATTAGATAGACAAACAAACAAACACATAAATGTGGAGAGAAGGGCAGTGCGCGCAGGAGCAAAGGTAAACAGCAGACAGACCTGAATCCTTATCTTTACAAGGTCGACCTCAGAACTTTGTTCAGTTTGTCTCGGTGACGTATAATGGAAGGAAGGGCAGGCAACTGGTCGACTTCATTTAAATAAACAAATAAAAAATAAGATAAACTCTCAGGAATAGATAAATAATAACAAAAAAATTGTAAAGTGGAGAAAGCCAGAGCGCGCGAATGCACTCAAGCAAACACAAACAGCACAGCACGATGCGTATTTTTTTTAAATTGACAAAATAAATCAAAAATAAATCAAAAATAAAAATAAGTGGAAAAGGCGAGAGTGCGCGAGCACACAGGAGCAAAGACAAGCAGCGCAGCTTGATGCGTAGTAAAAAAAATAATAAATAGACAACTGGTCGACCTCATTAGAAATAAAAACCCAAAAGATTAGATAGACAAACAAACAAACACATAAATGTGGAGAGAAGGGCAGTGCGCGCAGGAGCAAAGGTAAACAGCAGACAGACCTGAATCCTTATCTTTACAAGGTCGACCTCAGAACTTTGTTCAGTTTGTCTCGGTGACGGATAATGGAAGGAAGGGCAGGCAACTGGTCGACTTCATTTAAATAAACAAATAAAAAATAAGATAAACTCTCAGGAATAGATAAATAATAACAAAAAAATTGTAAAGTGGAGAAAGCGAGAGCGCGCGAATGCACTCAAGCAAACACAAACAGCACAGCACGATGCGTATTTTTTTTTAAAATTGACAAAAATAAATCAAAAATAAAAATAAGTGGAAAAGGCGAGAGTGCGAGCACACAGGAGCAAAGACAAGCAGCGCAGGTTGATGCGTAGTAAAAAAAATAATAAATAGACAACTGGTCGACCTCATTAGAAATAAAAACCCAAAAGATTAGATAGACAAACAAACAAACACATAAATGTGGAGAGAAGGGCAGTGCGCGCAGGAGCAAAGGTAAACAGCAGACAGACCTGAATCCTTATCTTTACAAGGTCGACCTCAGAACTTTGTTCAGTTTGTCTCGGTGACGTATAATGGAAGGAAGGGCAGGCAACTGGTCGACTTCATTTAAATAAACAAATAAAAAATAAGATAAACTCTCAGGAATAGATAAATAATAACAAAAAAATTGTAAAGTGGAGAAAGCGAGAGCGCGCGAATGCACTCAAGCAAACACAAACAGCACAGCACGATGCGTATTTTTTTTAAATTGACAAAATAAATAAAAATAAATCAAAAATAAAAATAAGTGGAAAAGGCGAGAGTGCGCGAGCACACAGGAGCAAAGACAAGCAGCGCAGCTTGATGCGTAGTAAAAAAAATAATAAATAGACAACTGGTCGACCTCATTAGAAATAAAAACCCAAAAGATTAGATAGACAAACAAACAAACACATAAATGTGGAGAGAAGGGCAGTGCACGCAGGAGCAAAGGTAAACAGCAGACAGACTGAATCCTTATCTTTACAAGGTCGACCTCAGAACTTTGTTCAGTTTGTCTCGGTGACGGATAATGGAAGGAAGGGCAGGCAACTGGTCGACTTCATTTAAATAAACAAATAAAAAATAAGATAAACTCTCAGGAATAGATAAATAATAACAAAAAAATTGTAAAGTGGAGAAAGCCAGAGCGCGCGAATGCACTCAAGCAAACACAAACAGCACAGCACGATGCGTATTTTTTTTAAAATTGACAAAATAAATCAAAAATAAATCAAAAATAAAAATAAGTGGAAAAGGCGAGAGTGCGCGAGCACACAGGAGCAAAGACAAGCAGCGCAGCTTGATGCGTAGTAAAAAAAATAATAAATAGACAACTGGTCGACCTCATTAGAAATAAAAACCCAAAAGATTAGATAGACAAACAAACAAACACATAAATGTGGAGAGAAGGGCAGTGCGCGCAGGAGCAAAGGTAAACAGCAGACAGACCTGAATCCTTATCTTTACAAGGTCGACCTCAGAACTTTGTTCAGTTTGTCTCGGTGACGGATAATGGAAGGAAGGGCAGGCAACTGGTCGACTTCATTTAAATAAACAAATAAAAAATAAGATAAACTCTCAGGAATAGATAAATAATAACAAAAAAATTGTAAAGTGGAGAAAGCGAGAGCGCGCGAATGCACTCAAGCAAACACAAACAGCACAGCACGATGCGTATTTTTTTTAAATTGACAAAATAAATCAAAATAAATCAAAAATAAAAATAAGTGGAAAAGGCGAGAGTGCGCGAGCACACAGGAGCAAAGACAAGCAGCGCAGCTTGATGCGTAGTAAAAAAAATAATAAATAGACAACTGGTCGACCTCATTAGAAATAAAAACCCAAAAGATTAGATAGACAAACAAACAAACACATAAATGTGGAGAGAAGGGCAGTGCGCGCAGGAGCAAAGGTAAACAGCAGACAGACCTGAATCCTTATCTTTACAAGGTCGACCTCAGAACTTTGTTCAGTTTGTCTCGGTGAGTATAATGGAAGGAAGGGCAGGCAACTGGTCGACTTCATTTAAATAAACAAATAAAAAATAAGATAAACTCTCAGGAATAGATAAATAATAACAAAAAAATTGTAAAGTGGAGAAAGCGAGAGCGCGCGAATGCACTCAAGCAAACACAAACAGCACAGCACGATGCGTATTTTTTTTAAATTGACAAAATAAATCAAAAATGAATCAAAAATAAAAATAAGTGGAAAAGGCGAGAGTGCGCGAGCACACAGGAGGCAAAGACAAGCAGCGCAGCTTGATGCGTAGTAAAAAAAATAATAAATAGACAACTGGTCGACCTCATTAGAAATAAAAACCCAAAAGATTAGATAGACCAACAAACAAACACATAAATGTGGAGAGAAGTGCAGTGCGCGCAGGAGCAAAGGTAAACAGCAGACAGACCTGAATCCTTATCTTTACAAGGTCGACCTCAGAACTTTGTTCAGTTTGTCTCGGTGACGGATAATGGAAGGAAGGGCAGGCAACTGGTCGACTTCATTTAAATAAACAAATAAAAAATAAGATAAACTCTCAGGAATAGATAAATAATAACAAAAAAATTGTAAAGTGGAGAAAGCGAGAGCGCGCGAATGCACTCAAGCAAACACAAACAGCACAGCACGATGCGTATTTTTTTCAATTGACAAAATAAATCAAAAATAAATCAAAAATAAAAATAAGTGGAAAAGGCGAGAGTGCGCGAGCACACAGGAGCAAAGACAAGCAGCGCAGCTTGATGCGTAGTAAAAAAAATAATAAATAGACAACTGGTCGACCTCATTAGAAATAAAAACCCAAAAGATTAGATAGACAAACAAACAAACACATAAATGTGGAGAGAAGGGCAGTGCGCGCAGGAGCAAAGGTAAACAGCAGACAGACCTGAATCCTTATCTTTACAAGGTCGACCTCAGAACTTTGTTCAGTTTGTCTCGGTGACGGATAATGGAAGGAAGGGCAGGCAACTGGTCGACTTCATTTAAATAAACAAATAAAAATAAGATAAACTCTCAGGAATAGATAAATAATAACAAAAAAATTGTAAAGTGGAGAAAGCGAGAGCGCGCGAATGCACTCAAGAAAACACAAACAGCACAGCACGATGCGTATTTTTTTTTAAATTGACAAAATAAATAAAAAATAAATCAAAAATAAAAATAAGTGGAAAAGGCGAGAGTGCGCGAGCACACAGGAGCAAAGACAAGCAGCGCAGCTTGATCCGTAGTAAAAAAAATAATAAATAGACAACTGGTCGACCTCATTAGAAATAAAAACCCAAAAGATTAGATAGACAAACAAACAAACACATAAATGTGGAGAGAAGGGCAGTGCGAGCAGGAGCAAAGGAAAACAGCAGACAGACCTGAATCCTTATCTTTACAAGGTCGACCTCAGAACTTTGTTCAGTTTGTCTCGGTGACGGATAATGGAAGGAAGGGCAGGCAACTGGTCGACTTCATTTAAATAAACAAATAAAAAATAAGATAAACTCTCAGGAATAGATAAATAATAACAAAAAAATTGTAAAGTGGAGAAAGCGAGAGCGCGCGAATGCACTCAAGCAAACACAAACAGCACAGCACGATGCGTATTTTTTTTAAATTGACAAAATAAATCAAAAGTAAATCAAAAATAAAAATAAGTGGAAAAGGCGAGAGTGCGCGAGCACACAGGAGCAAAGACAAGCAGCGCAGCTTGATGCGTAGTAAAAAAAATAATAAATGGACAACTGGTCGACCTCATTAGAAATAAAAACCCAAAAGATTAGATAGACAAACAAACAAACACATAAATGTGGAGAGAAGGGCAGTGAGCGCAGTAGCAAAGGTAAACAGCAGACAGACCTGAATCCTTATCTTTAAAAGGTCGACCTCAGAACTTTGTTCAGTTTGTCTCGGTGACGGATAATGGAAGGAAGGGCAGGCAACTGGTCGACTTCATTTAAATAAACAAATAAAAAATAAGATAAACTCTCAGGAATAGATAAATAATAACAAAAAAATTGTAAAGTGGAGAAAGCGAGAGCGCGCGAATGCACTCAAGCAAACACAAACAGCACAGCACGATGCGTATTTTTTTTAAATTGACAAAATAAATAAAAAATGAATCAAAAATAAAAATAAGTGGAAAAGGCGAGAGTGCGCGAGCACACAGGAGCAAAGACAAGCAGCGCAGCTTGATGCGTAGTAAAAAAAATAATAAATAGACAACTGGTCGACCTCATTAGAAATAAAAACCCAAAAGATTAGATAGACCAACTAACAAACACATAAATATGGAGAGAAGGGCAGTGCGCGCAGGAGCAAAGGTAAACAGCAGACAGACCTGAATCCTTATCTTTACAAGGTCGACCTCAGAACTTTGTTCAGTTTGTCTCGGTGACGGATAATGGAAGGAAGGGCAGGCAACTGGTCGACTTCATTTAAATAAACAAATAAAAAATAAGATAAACTCTCAGGAATAGATAAATAATAACTAAAAAATTGTAAAGTGGAGAAAGCGAGAGCGCGCGAACGCACTCAAGCAAACACAAACAGCACAGCACGATGCGTATTTTTTTTAAATTGACAATATAAATCAAAAATAAATCAAAAATAAAAATAAGTGGAAATGGCGAGAGTGCGCGAGCACACAGGAGCAAAGACAAGCAGCGCAGCTTGATGCGTAGTAAAAAAAATAATAAATAGACAACTGGTCGACCTCATTATAAATAAAAACCCAAAAGATTAGATAGACAAACAAACAAACACATAAATGTGGAGAGAAGGGCAGTGCGCGCAGGAGCAAAGGTAAACAGCAGACAGACCTGAATACTTATCTATACAAGGTCGACCTCAGAACTTTGTTCAGTTTGTCTCGGTGACGGATAATGGAAGGAAGGGCAGGAAACTGGTTGACTTCATTTAAATAAACAAATAAAAAATAAGATAAACTCTCAGGAATAGATAAATAATAACAAAAAAATTGTAAAGTGGAGAAAGCGAGAGCGCGCGAATGCACTCAAGCAAACACAAACAGCACAGCACGATGCGTATTTTTTTTAAATTGACAAAATAAATCAAAAGTAAATCAAAAATAAAAATAAGTGGAAAAGGCGAGAGTGCGCGAGCACACAGGAGCAAAGACAAGCAGCGCAGCTAGATGAGTAGTAAAAAAATAATAAATACACAACTGGTCGACCTCATTAGAAATAAAAACCCAAAAGATTAGATAGACAAACAAACAAACACATAAATGTGGAGAGAAGGGCAGTGAGCGCAGTAGCAAAGGTAAACAGCAGACAGACCTGAATCCTTATCTTTAAAAGGTCGACCTCAGAACTTTGTTCAGTTTGTCTCGGTGACGGATAATGGAAGGAAGGGCAGGCAACTGGTCGACTTCATTTAAATAAACAAATAAAAAATAAGATAAACTCTCAGGAATAGATAAATAATAACAAAAAAATTGTAAAGTGGAGAAAGCGAGAGCGCGCGAATGCACTCAAGCAAACACAAACAGCACAGCACGATGCGTATTTTTTTTTAAATTGACAAAATAAATAAAAAATGAATCAAAAATAAAAATAAGTGGAAAAGGCGAGAGTGCGCGAGCACACAGGAGCAAAGACAAGCAGCGCAGCTTGATGCGTAGTAAAAAAAATAATAAATAGACAACTGGTCGACCTCATTAGAAATAAAAACCCAAAAGATTAGATAGACCAACTAACAAACACATAAATATGGAGAGAAGGGCAGTGCGCGCAGGAGCAAAGGTAAACAGCAGACAGACCTGAATCCTTATCTTTACAAGGTCGACCTCAGAACTTTGTTCAGTTTGTCTCGGTGACGGATAATGGAAGGAAGGGCAGGCAACTGGTCGACTTCATTTAAATAAACAAATAAAAAATAAGATAAACTCTCAGGAATAGATAAATAATAACAAAAAAATTGTAAAGTGGAGAAAGCGAGAGCGCGCGAATGCACTCAAGCAAACACAAACAGCACAGCACGATGCGTATTTTTTTTTAAATTGACAATATAAATCAAAAATAAATCAAAAATAAAAATAAGTGGAAATGGCGAGAGTGCGCGAGCACACAGGAGCAAAGACAAGCAGCGCAGCTTGATGCGTAGTAAAAAAAAAATAATAAATAGACAACTGGTCGACCTCATTATAAATAAAAACCCAAAAGATTAGATAGACAAACAAACAAACACATAAATGTGGAGAGAAGGGCAGTGCGCGCAGGAGCAAAGGTAAACAGCAGACAGACCTGAATACTTATCTATACAAGGTCGACCTCAGAACTTTGTTCAGTTTGTCTCGGTGACGGATAATGGAAGGAAGGGCAGGCAACTGGTTGACTTCATTTAAATAAACAAATAAAAATTAAGATAAACTCTCAGGAATAGATAAATAATAACAAAAAAATTGTAAAGTGGAGAAAGCGAGAGCGCGCGAATGCACTCAAGCAAACACAAACAGCACAGCACGATGCGTATTTTTTTTAAAATTGACAAAATAAATCAAAAATAAAAATAAGTGGAAAAGGCGAGAGTGCCCGAGCACACAGGAGCA
>NW_025957697.1:0-45646 GCF_023159225.1 Perognathus longimembris pacificus
ACACTCCACTTTTCCACTTATTTTTATTTTTGATTTATTTTTGATTTATTTTGTCAATTTTAAAAAAAATACGCATCGTGCTGTGCAGTTTGTGTTTGCTTGAGTCCATTCGCGCGCTCTCGCTTTCTCCACTTTACAATTTTTTTGTTATTATTTATCTATTCCTGAGAGTTTATCGTATTTTTTATTTGTTTATTTAAATGAAGTCGACCAGTTGCCTGCCCTTCCTTCCATTATCCGTCACCGAGACAAACTGAACAAAGTTCTGAGGTCGACCTTTTAAAGATAAGGATTCAGGTCTGTCTGCTGTTTACCTTTGATCCTGCGCGCACTGCCCTTCTCTCCACATTTATTTGTTTGTTTGTTTGTCTATCTAATCTTTTGCGTTTTTATTTCTAATGAGGTCGACCAGTTGTCTATTTATTATTTTTTTACTACGCATCAAGCTGCGCTGCTTGTCTTTGCTCCTGTGTGCTCGCTCACTCTCGCCTTTTCCACTTATTTTTATTTTTGATTTATTTTTGATTTATTTTGTCAATTTAAAAAAAATACGCATCGTGCTGTGCTGTTTGTGTTTGCTTGAGTGCATTCGCGCGCTCTCGCTTTCTCCACTTTACAATTTTTTTGTTATTATTTATCTATTCCTGAGAGTTTATCTTATTTTTTATTTGTTTATTTAAATGAAGTCGACCAGTTGCCTGCCCTTCCTTCCATTATCCGTCACCGAGACAAACTGAACAAAGTTCTGAGGTCGACCTGGTAAAGATAAGGATTCAGGTCTGTCTGCTGTTTACCTTTGCTCCTGCGCGCACTGCCCTTTTCTCCACATTTATGTGTTTGTTTGTTTGTCTATCTAATCTTTTGGTTTTTTATTCTAATGAGGTCGACCAGTTGTCTATTTATTATTTTTTTTACTACGCATCAAGCTGCGCTGCTTGTCTTTGCTCTTGTGTGCTCGCGCACTCTCGCCTTTTCCACTTATTTTTATTTTTGATTTATTTTTTATTTATTTTGTCAATTTTAAAAAAAAATACGCATCGTGCTGTGCTGTTTGTGTTTGTTTGAGTGCATTCGCGCGCTCTCGCATTCTCCACTTTACAATTTTTTTGTTATTATTTATCTATTCCTGAGAGTTTATCTTATTTTTTATTTGTTTATTTAAATGAAGTCGACCAGTTGCCTGCCCTTCCTTCCATTATCCGTCACCGAGACAAACTGAACAAAGTTCTGAGGTCGACCTTGTAAAGATAAGGATTCAGGTCTGTCTGCTGTTTACCTTTGCTCCTGCGCGCACTGCCCTTCTCTCCACATTTATGTGTTTGTTTGTTTGTCTATCTAATCTTTTGGGTTTTTTATATCTAATGAGGTCGACCAGTTGTCTATTTATTATTTTTTTTACTACGCATCAAGCTGCGCTGCTTGTCTTTGCTCCTGTGTGCTCGCGCACTCTCGCCTTTTCCACTTATTTTTATTTTTGATTTATTTTTGATTTATTTTGTCAATTTAAAAAAAATACGCATCGTACTGTGCTGTTTGTGTTTGCTTGAGTGCTTTCGCGCGCTCTCGCTTTGTGCACTTTACAATTTTTTTGTTATTATTTATCTATTCCTGAGAGTTTATCTTATTTTTTATTTGTTTATTTAAATGAAGTCGACCAGTTGCCTGCCCTTCCTTCCATTATCCGTCACCGAGACAAACTGAACAAAGTTCTGAGGTCGACCTTGTAAAGATAAGGATTCAGGTCTGTCTGCTGTTTACCTTTGCTCCTGCGCGCACTGCCCTTCTCTCCACATTTATGTGTTTGTTTGTTTGTGTATCTAATCTTTTGTGTTTTTATTTCTAATGAGGTCGACCAGTTGTCTATTTATAATTTTTTTTTACTACGGATCAAGCTGCGCTGCTTGTCTTTGCTCCTGTGTGCTCGCGCACTCTCGCCTTTTCCACTTATTTCTATTTTTGATTTATTTTTGATTTATTTTGTCAATTTTAAAAAAAATACGCATCGTGCTGTGCAGTTTGTGTTTGCTTGAGTCCATTCGCGCGCTCTCGCTTTCTCCACTTTACAATTTTTTTGTTATTATTTATCTATTCCTGAGAGTTATCGTATTTTTTATTTGTTTATTTAAATGAAGTCGACCAGTTGCCTGCCCTTCCTTCCATTATCCGTCACCGAGACAAACTGAACAAAGTTCTGAGGTCTACCTTTTAAAGATAAGGATTCTGGTCTGTCTGCTGTTTACCTTTGATCCTGCGCGCACTGCCCTTCTCTCCACATTTATTTTTTTGTTTGTTTGTCTATCTAATCTTTTGGGTTTTTATTTCTAATGAGGTCGACCAGTTGTCTATTTATTATTTTTTTTACTACGCATCAAGCTGCGCTGCTTGTCTTTGCTCCTGTGTGCTCGCTCACTCTCGCCTTTTCCACTTATTTTTATTTTTGATTTATTTTTGATTTATTTTGTCAATTAAAAAAAAATACGCATCGTGCTGTGCTGTTTGTGTTTGCTTGAGTGCATTCGCACGCTCTCGCTTTCTCCACTTTACAATTTTTTTGTTATTATTTATCTATTCCTGAGAGTTTATCTTATTTTTTATTTGTTTATTTAAATGAAGTCGACCAGTTGCCTGCCCTTCCTTCCATTATCCGTCACCGAGACAAACTGAACAAAGTTCTGAGGTCGACCTTGTAAAGATAAGGATTCAGGTCTGTCTGCTGTTTACCTTTGCTCCTGCGCGCACTGCCCTTCTCTCCACATTTATGTGTTTGTTTGTTTGTCTATCTAATCTTTTGGGTTTTTATTTCTAATGAGGTCGACCAGTTGTCTATTTATTATTTTTTTTACTACGCATCAAGCTGCGCTGCTTGTCTTTGCTCCTGTGTGCTCGCGCACACTCCACTTTTCCACTTATTTTATTTTTGATTTATTTTTGATTTATTTTGTCAATTTTAAAAAAAATACACATCGTGCTGTGCTGTTTGTGTTTGCTTGAGTCCATTCGCGCGCTCTCGCTTTCTCCACTTTACAATTTTTTTTGTTATTATTTATCTATTCTTGAGAGTTTATCGTATTTTTTATTTGTTTATTTAAATGAAGTCGACCAGTTGCCTGCCCTTCCTTCCATTATCCGTCACCGAGACAAACTGAACAAAGTTCTGAGGTCGACCTTTTAAAGATAAGGATTCAGGTCTGTCTGCTGTTTACCTTTGATCCTGCGCGCACTGTCCTTCTCTCCACATTTATTTGTTTGTTTGTTTGTCTATCTAATCTTTTGCGTTTTTATTTCTAATGAGGTCGACCAGTTGTCTATTTATTATTTTTTTACTACGCATCAAGCTGCGCTGCTTGTCTTTGCTCCTGTGTGCTCGCTCACTCTCGCCTTTTCCACTTATTTTTATTTTTGATTTATTTTTGATTTATTTTGTCAATTTAAAAAAAATACGCATCGTGCTGTGCTGTTTGTGTTTGCTTGAGTGCATTCGCACGCTCTCGCTTTCTCCACTTTACAATTTTTTTTGTTATTATTTATCTATTCCTGAGAGTTTATCTTATTTTTTATTTGTTTATTTAAATGAAGTCGACCAGTTGCCTGCCCTTCCTTCCATTATCCGTCACCGAGACAAACTGAACAAAGTTCTGAGGTCGACCTTGTAAAGATAAGGATTCAGGTCTGTCTGCTGTTTACCTTTGCTCCTGCGCGCACTGCCCTTCTCTCCACATTTATGTGTTTGTTTGTTTGTCTATCTAATCTTTTGGGTTTTTATTTCTAATGAGGTCGACCAGTTGTCTATTTATTATTTTTTTTACTACGCATCAAGCTGCGCTGCTTGTCTTTGCTCCTGTGTGCTCGCGCACACTCCACTTTTCCACTTATTTTTATTTTTGATTTATTTTTGATTTATTTTGTCAATTTAAAAAAAAATACGCATCGTGCTGTGCAGTTTGTGTTTGCTTGAATCCATTCGCGCGCTCTCGCTTTCTCCACTTTACAATTTTTTTGTTATTATTTTTCTATTCCTGAGAGTTTATCTTATTTTTTATTTGTTTATTTAAATGAAGTCGACCAGTTGCCTGCCCTTCCTTCCATTATCCGTCACCGAGAAAAACTGAACAAAGTTCTGAGGTCGACCTTTTAAAGATAAGAATTCAGGTCTGTCTGCTGTTTACCTTTGCTCCTGCGCGCACTGCCCTTCTCTCCACATTTATGTGTTTGTTTGTTTGTCTATCTAATCTTTTGGGTTTTTATTTCTAATGAGGTCGACCAGTTGTCTATTTATTATTTTTTTTACTACGCATCAAGCTGCGCTGCTTGTCTTTCCTCCTGTGTGCTCGCGCACTCTCGCCTTTTCCACTTATTTTTATTTTGATTTATTTTTGATTTATTTTGTCAATTTAAAAAAAGTACGCATCGTGCTGTGCTGTTTGTGTTTGCTTGAGTGCATTCTCACGCTCTCGCTTTCTCCACTTTACAATTTTTTTGTTATTATTTATCTATTCCTGAGAGTTTATCTTATATTTATTTGTTTATTTAAATGAAGTCGACCAGTTGCCTGCCCTTCCTTCCATTATCCGTCACCGAGAGAAACTGAACAAAGTTCTGAGGTCGACCATGTAAAGATAAGGATTCAGGTCTGTCTGCTGTTTACCTTTGCTCCTGCGCGCACTGCCCTTCTCTCCACATTTATGTGTTTGTTTGTTTGTCTATCTAATCTTTTGGGTTTTTATTTCTAATGAGGTCGACCAGTTGTCTATTTATTATTTTTTTTACTACGCATCAAGCTGCGATGCTTGTCTTTGCTCCTGTGTGCTCGCGCACTCTCGCCTTTTCCACTTATTTTTATTTTTGATTTATTTTTTCAATTTTAAAAAAAAATACGCATCGTGCTGTGCTGTTTGTGTTTGCTTGAGTGCATTCGCGCGCTCTCGCTTTCTCCACTTTACAATTTTTTTGTTATTATTTATCTATTCCTGAGAGTTTATCTTATTTTTTATTTGTTAATTTAAATGAAGTCGACCAGTTGCCTGCCCTTCCTTCCATTATCCGTCACTGAGACAAACTGAACAAAGTTCTGAGGTCGACCTTGTAAAGATAAGGATTCTTGGTCTGTCTGCTGTTTACCTTTGCTCCTGCGCGCACTGCCCTTCTCTCCACAATTATGTGTTTGTTTGTTTGTCTATCTAATCTTTTGGGTTTTTATTTCTAATGAGGTCGACCAGTTGTCTATTTATTATTTTTTTTACTACGCATCAAGCTGCGCTGCTTGTCTTTGCTCCTGTGTGCTCGCGCACTCTCGCCTTTTCCACTTATTTTTATTTTTGATTTATTTTTGATTTTTTTTGTCAATTAAAAAAAAATACGCATCGTACTGTGCTGTTTGTGTTTGCTTGAGTGCTTTCGCGCGCTCTCGCTTTGTGCACTTTACAATTTTTTTGTTATTATTTATCTATTCCTGAGAGTTTATCTTATTTTTTATTTGTTTATTTAAATGAAGTCGACCAGTTGCCTGCCCTTCCTTCCATTATCCGTCACCGAGACAAACTGAACAAAGTTCTGAGGTCGACCTTGTAAAGATAAGGATTCAGGTCTGTCTGCTGTTTACCTTTGCTCCTGCGCGCACTGCCCTTCTCTCCACATTTATGTGTTTGTTTGTTTGTGTATCTAATCTTTTGTGTTTTTATTTCTAATGAGGTCGACCAGTTGTCTATTTATAATTTTTTTTACTACGGATCAAGCTGCGCTGCTTGTCTTTGCTCCTGTGTGCTCGCGCACTCTCGCCTTTTCCACTTATTTCTATTTTTGATTTATTTTTGATTTATTTTGTCAATTTAAAAAAAAAATACGCATCGTGCTGTGCAGTTTGTGTTTGCTTGAGTCCATTCGCGCGCTCTCGCTTTCTCCACTTTACAATTTTTTTGTTATTATTTATCTATTCCTGAGAGTTATCGTATTTTTTATTTGTTTATTTAAATGAAGTCGACCAGTTGCCTGCCCTTCCTTCCATTATCCGTCACCGAGACAAACTGAACAAAGTTCTGAGGTCGACCTTTTAAAGATAAGGATTCAGGTCTGTCTGCTGTTTACCTTTGATCCTGCGCGCACTGCCCTTCTCTCCACATTTATTTTTTTGTTTGTTTGTCTATCTAATCTTTTGGGTTTTTATTTCTAATGAGGTCGACCAGTTGTCTATTTATTATTTTTTTTACTACGCATCAAGCTGCGCTGCTTGTCTTTGCTCCTGTGTGCTCGCTCACTCTCGCCTTTTCCACTTATTTTTATTTTTGATTTATTTTTGATTTATTTTGTCAATTAAAAAAAAATACGCATCGTGCTGTGCTGTTTGTGTTTGCTTGAGTGCATTCGCACGCTCTCGCTTTCTCCACTTTACAATTTTTTTGTTATTATTTATCTATTCCTGAGAGTTTATCTTATTTTTTATTTGTTTATTTAAATGAAGTCGACCAGTTGCCTGCCCTTCCTTCCATTATCCGTCACCGAGACAAACTGAACAAAGTTCTGAGGTCGACCTTGTAAAGATAAGGATTCAGGTCTGTCTGCTGTTTACCTTTGCTCCTGCGCGCACTGCCCTTCTCTCCACATTTATGTGTTTGTTTGTTTGTCTATCTAATCTTTTGGGTTTTTATTTCTAATGAGGTCGACCAGTTGTCTATTTATTATTTTTTTTACTACGCATCAAGCTGCGCTGCTTGTCTTTGCTCCTGTGTGCTCGCGCACACTCCACTTTTCCACTTATTTTTATTTTTGATTTATTTTTGATTTATTTTGTCAATTTAAAAAAAAATACGCATCGTGCTGTGCAGTTTGTGTTTGCTTGAGTCCATTCGCGCGCTCTCGCTTTCTCCACTTTACAATTTTTTTGTTATTATTTATCTATTCCTGAGAGTTTATCGTATTTTTTATTTGTTTATTTAAATGAAGTCGACCAGTTGCCTGCCCTTCCTTCCATTATCCGTCACCGAGACAAACTGAACAAAGTTCTGAGGTCGACCTTTTAAAGATAAGAATTCAGGTCTGTCTGCTGTTTACCTTTGCTCCTGCGCGCACTGCCCTTCTCTCCACATTTATGTGTTTGTTTGTTTGTCTATCTAATCTTTTGGGTTTTTATTTCTAATGAGGTCGACCAGTTGTCTATTTATTATTTTTTTTACTACGCATCAAGCTGCGCTGCTTGTCTTTCCTCCTGTGTGCTCGCGCACTCTCGCCTTTTCCACTTATTTTTATTTTTGATTTATTTTTGATTTATTTTGTCAATTTAAAAAAAGTACGCATCGTGCTGTGCTGTTTGTGTTTGCTTGAGTGCATTCTCACGCTCTCGCTTTCTCCACTTTACAATTTTTTTGTTATTATTTATCTATTCCTGAGAATTTATCTTATATTTTATTTGTTTATTTAAATGAAGTCGACCAGTTGCCTGCCCTTCCTTCCATTATCCGTCACCGAGAGAAACTGAACAAAGTTCTGAGGTCGACCTTGTAAAGATAAGGATTCAGGTCTGTCTGCTGTTTACCTTTGCTCCTGCGCGCACTGCCCTTCTCTCCACATTTATGTGTTTGTTTGTTTGTCTATCTAATCTTTTGGGTTTTTATTTCTAATGAGGTCGACCAGTTGTCTATTTATTATTTTTTTTACTACGCATCAAGCTGCGATGCTTGTCTTTGCTCCTGTGTGCTCGCGCACTCTCGCCTTTTCCACTTATTTTTATTTTTGATTTATTTTTTCAATTTTAAAAAAAAATACGCATCGTGCTGTGCTGTTTGTGTTTGCTTGAGTGCATTCGCGCGCTCTCGCTTTCTCCACTTTACAATTTTTTTGTTATTATTTATCTATTCCTGAGAGTTTATCTTATTTTTTATTTGTTAATTTAAATGAAGTCGACCAGTTGCCTGCCCTTCCTTCCATTATCCGTCACTGAGACAAACTGAACAAAGTTCTGAGGTCGACCTTGTAAAGATAAGGATTCAGGTCTGTCTGCTGTTTACCTTTGCTCCTGCGCGCACTGCCCTTCTCTCCACAATTATGTGTTTGTTTGTTTGTCTATCTAATCTTTTGGGTTTTTATTTCTAATGAGGTCGACCAGTTGTCTATTTATTATTTTTTTTACTACGCATCAAGCTGCGCTGCTTGTCTTTGCTCCTGGGTGCTCGTGCACTCTCGCCTTTTCCACTTATTTTTATTTTTGATTTCTTTTTGATTTATTTTGTCAATTTAAAAAAAATACGCATCGTGCTGTGCTGTTTGTGTTTGCTTGAGTGCATTCGCGCGCTCTCGCTTTCTCCACTTCACAATTTTTTTGTTATTATTTTTCTATTCCTGAGAGTTTATCTTATTTTTTATTTGTTTATTTAAATGAAGTCGACCAGTTGCCTGCCCTTCCTTCCATTATCCGTCACCGAGAAAAACTGAACAAAGTTCTGAGGTCGACCTTTTAAAGATAAGAATTCAGGTCTGTCTGCTGTTTACCTTTGCTCCTGCGCGCACTGCCCTTCTCTCCACATTTATGTGTTTGTTTGTTTGTCTATCTAATCTTTTGGGTTTTTATTTCTAATGAGGTCGACCAGTTGTCTATTTATTATTTTTTTTACTACGCATCAAGCTGCGCTGCTTGTCTTTCCTCCTGTGTGCTGGCGCACTCTCGCCTTTTCCACTTATTTTTATTTTTGATTTATTTTTGATTTATTTTGTCAATTTTAAAAAAAAATACGCATCGTGCTGTGCAGTTTGTGTTTGCTTGAATCCATTCGCGCGCTCTCGCTTTCTCCACTTTACAATTTTTTTGTTATTATTTTTCTATTCCTGAGAGTTTATCTTATTTTTTATTTGTTTATTTAAATGAAGTCGACCAGTTGCCTGCCCTTCCTTCCATTATCCGTCACCGAGAAAAACTGAACAAAGTTCTGAGGTCGACCTTTTAAAGATAAGAATTCAGGTCTGTCTGCTGTTTACCTTTGCTCCTGCGCGCACTGCCCTTCTCTCCACATTTATGTGTTTGTTTGTTTGTCTATCTAATCTTTTGGGTTTTTATTTCTAATGAGGTCGACCAGTTGTCTATTTATTATTTTTTTTACTACGCATCAAGCTGCGCTGCTTGTCTTTCCTCCTGTGTGCTCGCGCACTCTCGCCTTTTCCACTTATTTTTATTTTTGATTTATTTTTGATTTATTTTGTCAATTTAAAAAAAGTACGCATCGTGCTGTGCTGTTTGTGTTTGCTTGAGTGCATTCGCACGCTCTCGCTTTCTCCACTTTACAATTTTTTTGTTATTATTTATCTATTCCTGAGAATTTATCTTATATTTTATTTGTTTATTTAAATGAAGTCGACCAGTTGCCTGCCCTTCCTTCCATTATCCGTCACCGAGAGAAACTGAACAAAGTTCTGAGGTCGACCTTGTAAAGATAAGGATTCAGGTCTGTCTGCTGTTTACCTTTGCTCCTGCGCGCACTGCCCTTCTCTCCACATTTATGTGTTTGTTTGTTTGTCTATCTAATCTTTTGGGTTTTTATTTCTAATGAGGTCGACCAGTTGTCTATTTATTATTTTTTTTACTACGCATCAAGCTGCGATGCTTGTCTTTGCTCCTGTGTGCTCGCGCACTCTCGCCTTTTCCACTTATTTTTATTTTTGATTTATTTTTTCAATTTTAAAAAAAAATACGCATCGTGCTGTGCTGTTTGTGTTTGCTTGAGTGCATTCGCGCGCTCTCGCTTTCTCCACTTTACAATTTTTTTGTTATTATTTATCTATTCCTGAGAGTTTATCTTATTTTTTATTTGTTAATTTAAATGAAGTCGACCAGTTGCCTGCCCTTCCTTCCATTATCCGTCACTGAGACAAACTGAACAAAGTTCTGAGGTCGACCTTGTAAAGATAAGGATTCAGGTCTGTCTGCTGTTTACCTTTGCTCCTGCGCGCACTGCCCTTCTCTCCACAATTATGTGTTTGTTTGTTTGTCTATCTAATCTTTTGGGTTTTTATTTCTAATGAGGTCGACCAGTTGTCTATTTATTATTTTTTTTACTACGCATCAAGCTGCGCTGCTTGTCTTTGCTCCTGTGTGCTCGTGCACTCTCGCCTTTTCCACTTATTTTTATTTTTGATTTCTTTTTGATTTATTTTGTCAATTTAAAAAAAATACGCATCGTACTGTGCTGTTTGTGTTTGCTTGAGTGCTTTCGCGCGCTCTCGCTTTGTGCACTTTACAATTTTTTTGTTATTATTTATCTATTCCTGAGAGTTTATCTTATTTTTTATTTGTTTATTTAAAAGAAGTCGACCAGTTGCCTGCCCTTCCTTCCATTATCCGTCACCGAGACAAACTGAACAAAGTTCTGAGGTCGACCTTGTAAAGATAAGGATTCAGGTCTGTCTGCTGTTTACCTTTGCTCCTGCGCGCACTGCCCTTCTCTCCACATTTATGTGTTTGTTTGTTTGTGTATCTAATCTTTTGGGTTTTTATTTCTAATGAGGTCGACCAGTTGTCTACTTATAATTTTTTTTACTACGGATCAAGCTGCGCTGCTTGTCTTTGCTCCTGTGTGCTCGCGCACTCTCGCCTTTTCCACTTATTTCTATTTTTGATTTATTTTTGATTTATTTTGTCAATTTTAAAAAAAAATACACATCGTGCTGTGCAGTTTGTGTTTGCTTGAGTCCATTCGCGCGCTCTCGCATTCTCCACTTTACAATTTTTTTGTTATTATTTATCTATTCCTGTGAGTTTATCGTATTTTTTATTTGTTTATTTAAATGAAGTCGACCAGTTGCCTGCCCTTCCTTCCATTATCCGTCTCCGAGAGAAACTGAACAAAGTTCTGAGGTCGACCTTGTAAAGATAAGGATTCAGGTCTGTCTGCTCTTTACCTTTGCTCCTGCGCGCACTGCCCTTCTCTCCACATTTATGTGTTTGTTTGTTTGTCTATCTAATCTTTTGGGTTTTTATTTCTAATGAGGTCGACCAGTTGTCTATTTATTATTTTTTTTACTACGCATCAAGCTGCGCTGCTTGTCTTTGCTCCTGTGTGCTCGCGCACTCTCGCCTTTTCCACTTATTTTTATTTTTGATTTATTTTTGATTTATTTTGTCAATTTAAAAAAAATACGCATCGTACTGTGCTGTTTGTGTTTGCTTGAGTGCTTTCGCGCGCTCTCGCTTTGTGCACTTTACAATTTTTTTGTTATTATTTATCTATTCCTGAGAGTTTATCTTATTTTTTATTTGTTTATTTAAATGAAGTCGACCAGTTGCCTGCCCTTCCTTCCATTATCCGTCACCGAGACAAACTGAACAAAGTTCTGAGGTCGACCTTGTAAAGATAAGGATTCAGGTCTGTCTGCTGTTTACCTTTGCTCCTGCGCGCACTGCCCTTCTCTCCACATTTATGTGTTTGTTTGTTTGTGTATCTAATCATTTGGGTTTTTATTTCTAATGAGGTCGACCAGTTGTCTATTTATAATTTTTTTTACTACGGATCAAGCTGCGCTGCTTGTCTTTGCTCCTGTGTGCTCGCGCACTCTCGCCTTTTCCACTTATTTCTATTTTTGATTTATTTTTGATTTATTTTGTCAATTTTAAAAAAAAATACGCATCGTGCTGTGCAGTTTGTGTTTGCTTGAGTCCATTCGCGCGCTCTCGCTTTCTCCACTTTACAATTTTTTTTTTTATTATTTTTCTATTCCTGAGAGTTTATCGTATTTTTTATTTGTTTATTTAAATGAAGTCGACCAGTTGCCTGCCCTTCCTTCCATTATCCGTCACCGAGACAAACTGAACAAAGTTCTGAGGTCGACCTTTTAAAGATAAGGATTCAGGTCTGTCTGCTGTTTACCTTTGATCCTGCGCGCACTGCCCTTCTCTCCACATTTATTTGTTTGTTTGTTTGTCTATCTAATCTTTTGGGTTTTTATTTCTAATGAGGTCGACCAGTTGTCTATTTATTATTTTTTTTTACTACGCATCAAGCTGCGCTGCTTGTCTTTGCTCCTGTGTGCTCGCTCACTCTCGCCTTTTCCACTTATTTTTATTTTTGATTTATTTTTGATTTTTTTTGTCAATTAAAAAAAAATACGCATCGTGCTGTGCTGTTTGTGTTTGCTTGAGTGCATTCGCACGCTCTCGCTTTCTCCACTTTACAATTTTTTTGTTATTATTTATCTATTCCTGAGAGTTTATCTTATTTTTTATTTGTTTATTTAAATGAAGTCGACCAGTTGCCTGCCCTTCCTTCCATTATCCGTCACCGAGACAAACTGAACAAAGTTCTGAGGTCGACCTTGTAAAGATAAGGATTCAGGTCTGTCTGCTGTTTACCTTTGCTCCTGCGCGCACTGCCCTTCTCTCCACATTTATGTGTTTGTTTGTTTGTCTATCTAATCTTTTGGGTTTTTATTTCTAATGAGGTCGACCAGTTGTCTATTTATTATTTTTTTTACTACGCATCAAGCTGCGCTGCTTGTCTTTGCTCCTGTGTGCTCGCGCACACTCGACTTTTCCACTTATTTTTATTTTTGATTTATTTTTGATTTATTTTGTCAATTTTAAAAAAAATACGCATCGTGCTGTGCAGTTTGTGTTTGCTTGAGTCCATTCGCGCGCTCTCGCTTTCTCCACTTTACAATTTTTTTGTTATTATTTATCTATTCCTGAGAGTTTATCGTATTTTTTATTTGTTTATTTAAATGAAGTCGACCAGTTGCCTGCCCTTCCTTCCATTATCCGTCACCGAGACAAACTGAACAAAGTTCTGAGGTCGACCTTGTAAAGATAAGGATTCAGGTCTGTCTGCTGTTTACCTTTGCTCCTGCGCGCACTGCCCTTCTCTCCACATTTATGTGTTTGTTTGTTTGTCTATCTAATCTTTTGGGTTTTTATTTCTAATGAGGTCGACCAGTTGTCTATTTATTTTTTTTTTTACTACGCATCAAGCTGCGCTGCTTGTCTTTGATCCTGTGTGCTCGCGCAAACTCGACTTTTCCACTTATTTTTATTTTTGATTTATTTTTGATTTATTTTGTCAATTTTAAAAAAAAATACGCATCGTGCTGTGCAGTTTGTGTTTGCTTGAATCCATTCGCGCGCTCTCGCTTTCTCCAGTTTACAATTTTTTTGTTATTATTTTTCTATTCCTGAGAGTTTATCTTATTTTTTATTTGTTTATTTAAATGAAGTCGACCAGTTGCCTGCCCTTCCTTCCATTATCCGTCACCGAGAAAAACTGAACAAAGTTCTGAGGTCGACCTTTTAAAGATAAGGATTCAGGTCTGTCTGCTGTTTACCTTTGCTCCTGCGCGCACTGCCCTTCTCTCCACATTTATGTGTTTGTTTGTTTGTCTATCTAATCTTTTGGGTTTTTATTTCTAATGAGGTCGACCAGTTGTCTATTTATTATTTTTTTTACTACGCATCAAGCTGCGCTGCTTGTCTTTGCTCCTGTGTGCTCGCGCACTCTCGCCTTTTCCACTTATTTTTATTTTTGATTTATTTTTGATTTATTTTGTCAATTTAAAAAAAATACGCATCGTGCTGTGCTGTTTGTGTTTGCTTGAGTGCATTCTCACGCTCTCGCTTTCTCCACTTTACAATTTTTTTGTTATTATTTATCTATTCCTGAGAGTTTATCTTATTTTTTATTTGTTTATTTAAATGAAGTCGACCAGTTGCCTGCCCTTCCTTCCATTATCCGTCACCGAGACAAACTGAACAAAGTTCTGAGGTCGACCTTGTAAAGATAAGGATTCAGGTCTGTCTGCTGTTTACCTTTGCTCCTGCGCGCACTGCCCTTCTCTCCACATTTATGTGTTTGTTTGTTTGTCTATCTAATCTTTTGGGTTTTTATTTCTAATGAGGTCGACCAGTTGTCTATTTATTATTTTTTTTACTACGCATCAAGCTGCGCTGCTTGTCTTTGCTCCTGTGTGCTCGCGCACTCTCGCCTTTTCCACTTATTTTTATTTTTGATTTATTTTTGATTTATTTTGTCAATTTAAAAAAATACGCATCGTACTGTGCTGTTTGTGTTTGCTTGAGTGCTTTCGCGCGCTCTCGCTTTGTGCACTTTACAATTTTTTTGTTATTATTTATCTATTCCTGAGAGTTTATCTTATTTTTTATTTGTTTATTTAAATGAAGTCGACCAGTTGCCTGCCCTTCCTTCCATTATCCGTCACCGAGACAAACTGAACAAAGTTCTGAGGTCGACCTTGTAAAGATAAGGATTCAGGTCTGTCTGCTGTTTACCTTTGCTCCTGCGCGCAATGCCCTTCTCTCCACATTTATGTGTTTGTTTGTTTGTGTATCTAATCTTTTGGGTTTTTATTTCTAATGAGGTCGAACAGTTGTCTATTTATAATTTTTTTTACTACGGATCAAGCTGCGCTGCTTGTCTTTGCTCCTGTGTGCTCGCGCACTCTCGCCTTTTCCACTTATTTCTATTTTTGATTTATTTTTGATTTATTTTGTCAATTTTAAAAAAAAATACGCATCGTGCTGTGCAGTTTGTGTTTGCTTGAGTCCATTCGCGCGCTCTCGCATTCTCCACTTTACAATTTTTTTGTTATTATTTATCTATTCCTGAGAGTTTATCGTATTTTTTATTTGTTTATTTAAGTGAAGTCGACCAGTTGCCTGCCCTTCCTTCCATTATCCGTCTCCGAGAGAAACTGAACAAAGTTCTGAGGTCGACCTTGTAAAGATTAGGATTCAGGTCTGTCTGCTGTTTACCTTTGCTCCTGCGCGCACTGCCCTTCTCTCCACATTTATGTGTTTGTTTGTTTGTCTATCTAATCTTTTGGGTTTTTATTTCTAATGAGGTCGACCAGTTGTCTATTTATTATTTTTTTTACTACGCATCAAGCTGCGCTGCTTGTCTTTGCTCCTGTGTGCTCGCGCACTCTCGCCTTTTCCACTTATTTTTATTTTTGATTTATTTTTGATTTATTTTGTCAATTTAAAAAAAATACGCATCGTACTGTGCTGTTTGTGTTTGCTTGAGTGCTTTCGCGCGCTCTCGCTTTGTGCACTTTACAATTTTTTTGTTATTATTTATCTATTCCTGAGAGTTTATCTTATTTTTTATTTGTTTATTTAAATGAAGTCGACCAGTTGCCTGCCCTTCCTTCCATTATCCGTTACCGAGACAAACTGAACAAAGTTCTGAGGTCGACCTTGTAAAGATAAGGATTCAGGTCTGTCTGCTGTTTACCTTTGCTCCTGCGCGCACTGCCCTTCTCTCCACATTTATGTGTTGGTTTGTTCGTGTATCTAATCTTTTGGGTTTTTATTTCTAATGAGGTCGACCAGTTGTCTATTTATAATTTTTTTTACTACGGATCAAGCTGCGCTGCTTGTCTTTGCTCCTGTGTGCTCGCGCACTCTCGCCTTTTCCACTTATTTCTATTTTTGATTCATTTTTGATTTATTTTGTCAATTTTAAAAAAAAATACGCATCGTGCTGTGCAGTTTGTGTTTGCTTGAGTCCATTCACGCGCTCTCGCTTTCTCCACTTTACAATTTTTTTGTTATTATTTATCTATTCCTGAGAGTTTATCGTATTTTTTATTTGTTTATTTAAATGAAGTCGACCAGTTGCCTGCCCTTCCTTCCATTATCCGTCACCGAGACAAACTGAACAAAGTTCTGAGGTCGACCTTTTAAAGATAAGGATTCAGGTCTGTCTGCTGTTTACCTTTGATCCTGCGCGCACTGCCCTTCTCTCCACATTTATTTGTTTGTTTGTTTGTCTATCTAATCTTTTGGGTTTTTATTTCTAATGAGGTCGACCAGTTGTCTATTTATTATTTTTTTTACTATGCATCACGCTGCGCTGCTTGTCTTTGCTCCTGTGTGCTCGCTCACTCAAGCCTTTTCCACTTATTTTTATTTTTGATTTATTTCTGATTTATTTTGTCAATTAAAAAAAAATACGCATCGTGCTGTGCTGTTTGTGTTTGCTTGAGTGCATTCGCACGCTCTCGCTTTCTCCACTTTACAATTTTTTTGTTATTATTTATCTATTCCTGAGAGTTTATCTTATTTTTTATTTGTTTATTTAAATGAAGTCGACCAGTTGCCTGCCCTTCCTTCCATTATCCGTCACCGAGACAAACTGAACAAAGTTCTGAGGTCGACCTTGTAAAGATAAGGATTCAGGTCTGTCTGCTGTTTACCTTTGCTCCTGCGCGCACTGCCCTTCTCTCCACATTTATGTGTTTGTTTGTTTGTCTATCTAATCTTTTGGGTTTTTATTTCTAATGAGGTCGACCAGTTGTCTATTTATTATTTTTTTTTACTACGCATCAAGCTGCGCTGCTTTTCTTTGCTCCTGTGTGCAAGCGCACTCTCGCCTTTTCCACTTATTTTTATTTTTGATTTATTTTGTCAATTTAAAAAAAAAATACGCATCGTGCTGTGCTGTTTGTGTTTGCTTGAGTGCATTCGCGCGCTCTCGCTTTCTCCACTTTACAATTTTTTTGTTATTATTTATCTATTCCTGAGAGTTTATCTTATTTTTTATTTGTTTATTTAAATGAAGTCGACCAGTTGCCTGCCCTTCCTTCCATTATCCGTCACTGAGACAAACTGAACAAAGTTCTGAGGTCGACCTTGTAAAGATAAGGATTCAGGTCTGTCTGCTGTTTACCTTTGCTCCTGCGCGCACTGCCCTTCTCTCCACATTTATGTGTTTGTTTGTTTGTCTAGTTAATCTTTTGGGTTTTTATTTCTAATGAGGTCGACCAGTTGTCTATTTATTATTTTTTTTTACTACGCATCAAGCTGCGCTGCTTGTCTTTGCTCCTGTGTGCTCGCGAACTCTCGCCTTTTCCACTTATTTTTATTTTTGATTTATTTTTTCAATTTAAAAAAAAATACGCATCGTGCTGTGCTGTTTGTGTTTGCTTGAGTGCATTCGCGCGCTCTCGCTTTCTCCACTTTACAATTTTTTTTGTTATTATTTATCTATTCCTGAGAGTTTATCTTATTTTTTATTTGTTTATTTAAATGAAGTCGACCAGTTGCCTGCCCTTCCTTCCATTATCCGTCACCGAGACAAACTGAGCAACGTTCTGAGGTCGACCTTGTAAAGGTAAGGATTCAGGTCTGTCTGCTGTTTACCTTTGCTCCTGCGCGCAATGCCATTCTCTCCACATTTATGTGTTTGTTTGTTTGTCTATCTAATCTTTTGGGTTTTTATTTCTAATGAGGTCGACCAGTTGTCTATTTATTATTTTTTTTACTACGCATCAAGCTGCGCTGCTTGTCTTTGCTCCTGTGTGCTCGTGCACTCTCGCCTTTTCCACTTATTTTTATCTTTGATTTATTTTTGATTTATTTTGTCAATTTAAAAAAAATACGCATCGTGCTGTGCTGTTTGTGTTTGCTTGAGTGCATTCGCGCGCTCTCGCTTTCTCCACTTTACAATTTTTTTGTTATTATTTATCTATTCCTGAGAGTTTATCTTATTTTTTATTTGTTTATTTAAATGAAGTCGACCAGTTGCCTGCCCTTCCTTCCATTATCCGTCACTGAGACAAACTGAACAAAGTTCTGAGGTCGACCTTGTAAAGATAAGGATTCAGGTCTGTCTGCTGTTTACCTTTGCTCCTGCGCGCACTGCCCTTCTCTCCACATTTATGTGTTTGTTTGTTTGTCTAGTTAATCTTTTGGGTTTTTATTTCTAATGAGGTCGACCAGTTGTCTATTTATTATTTTTTTTTACTATGCATCAATCTGCGCTGCTTGGCTTTGCTCCTGTGTGCTCGCGCACTCTCGCCTTTTCCACTTATTTTTATTTTTGATTTATTTTTTCAATTTAAAAAAAAATACGCATCGTGCTGTGCTGTTTGTGTTTGCTTGAGTGCATTCGCGCGCTCTCGCTTTCTCCACTTTACAATTTTTTTGTTATTATTTATCTATTCCTGAGAGTTTATCTTATTTTTTATTTGTTTATTTAAATGAAGTCGACCAGTTGCCTGCCCTTCCTTCCATTATCCGTCACCGAGACAAACTGAGCAAAGTTCTGAGGTCGACCTTGTAAAGATAAGGATTCAGGTCTGTCTGCTGTTTACCTTTGCTCCTGCGCGCAATGCCATTCTCTCCACATTTATGTGTTTGTTTGTTTGTCTATCCAATCTTCTGGGTTTTTATTTCTAATGAGGTCGACCAGTTGTCTATTTATTATTTTTTTTACTACGCATCAAGCTGCGCTGCTTGTCTTTGCTCCTGTGTGCTCGCGCACTCTCGCCTTTTCCACTTATTTTTATTTTTGATTTATTTTGTCAATTTTAAAAAAAAATACGCATCGTGCTGTGCTGTTTGTGTTTGCTTGAGTGCATTCGCGCGCTCTCGCTTTCTCCACTTTACAATTTTTTTGTTTTTATTTATCTATTCCTGAGAGTTTATCTTGTTTTTTATTTGTTTATTTAAATGAAGTCGAACAGTTGCCTGCCCTTCCTTCCATTATCCGTCACCGAGACAAACTGAACAAAGTTCTGAGGTCGACCTTGTAAAGATAAGGATTCAGGTCTGTCTGCTGTTTACCTTTGCTCCTGCGCGCACTGCCCTTCTCTCCACATTTTATGTGTTTGTTTGTTTGTCTATTTAATCTTTTGGGTTTTTATTTCTAATGAGGTCGACCAGTTGTCTATTTATTATTTTTTTTTACTACGCATCAAGCTGCGCTGCTTGGCTTTGCTCCTGTGTGCTCGCGCACTCTCGCCTTTTCCACTTATTTTTATTTTTGATTTATTTTTTCAATTTAAAAAAAATACGCATCGTGCTGTGCTGTTTGTGTTTGCTTGAGGGCATTCGCGCGCTCTCGCTTTCTCCACTTTACAATTTTTTTGTTATTATTTATCTATTCCTGAGAGTTTATCTTATTTTTTATTTGTTTATTTAAATGAAGTCGACCAGTTGCCTGCCCTTCCTTCCATTATCCGTCACCGAGACAAACTGAGCAAAGTTCTGAGGTCGACCTTGTAAAGATAAGGATTCAGGTCTGTCTGCTGTTTACCTTTGCTCCTGCGCGCAATGCCATTCTCTCCACATTTATGTGTTTGTTTGTTTGTCTATCTAATCTTTTGGGTTTTTATTTCTAATGAGGTCGACCAGTTGTCTATTTATTATTTTTTTTACTACGCATCAAGCTGCGCTGCTTGTCTTTGCTCCTGTGTGCTCGTGCACTCTCGCCTTTTCCACTTATTTTTATCTTTGATTTATTTTTGATTTATTTTGTCAATTTAAAAAAAAATACGCATCGTGCTGTGCTGTTTGTGTTTGCTTGAGTGCATTCGCGCGCTCTCGCTTTCTCCACTTTACAATTTTTTTGTTATTATTTATCTATTCCTGAGAGTTTATCTTATTTTTTATTTGTTTATTTAAATGAAGTCGACCAGTTGCCTGCCCTTCCTTCCATTATCCGTCACCGAGACAAACTCAACAAAGTTCTGAGGTCGACCTTGTAAAGATAAGGATTCAGGTCTGTCTGCTGTTTACCTTTGCTCCTGCGCGCACTGCCCTTCTCTCCACATTTATGTGTTTGTTTGTTTGTCTATCTAATCTTTTGGGTTTTTATTTCTAATGAGGTCGACCAGTTGACTATTTATTATTTTTTTTACTACGCATCAAGCTGCGCTGCTTGTCTTTGCTCCTGTGTGCTCGCGCACTCTCGCCTTTTCCACTTATTTTTATTTTTGATTTATTTTGTAAATTTAAAAAAAAATACGCATCGTGCTGTGCTGTTTGTGTTTGCTTGAGTGCATTCGCGCGCTCTCCCTTTCTCCAATTTACAATATTTTTGTTATTATTTATCTATTCCTGAGAGTTTATCTTATTTTTTATTTTTTTATTTAAAAGAAGTCGACCAGTTGCCTGCCCTTCCTTCCATTATCCGTCACCGAGACAAACTGAGCAAAGTTCTGAGGTCGACCTTGTAAAGATAAGGATTCAGGTCTGTCTGCTGTTTACCTTTGCTCCTGCGCGCAATGCCATTCTCTCCACATTTATGTGTTTGTTTGTTTGTCTATCTAATATTTTGGGTTTTTATTTCTAATGAGGTCGACCAGTTGTCTATTTATTATTTTTTTTACTACGCATCAAGCTGCGCTGCTTGTCTTTGCTCCTGTGTGCTCGCGCACTCTCGCCTTTTCCACTTATTTTTATTTTTGATTTATTTTTGATTTATTTTGTCAATTTAAAAAAAAATACGCATCGTGCTGTGCTGTTTGTGTTTGCTTGAGTGCATTCGCGCGCTCTCGCTTTCTCCACTTTACAATTTTTTTGTTATTATTTATCTATTCCTGAGAGTTTATCTTATTTTTTATTTGTTTATTTAAATGAAGTCGACCAGTTGCCTGCCCTTCCTTCCATTATCCGTCACCGAGACAAACTGAACAGAGTTCTGAGGTCGACCTTGTAAAGATAAGGATTCAGGTCTGTCTGCAGTTTACCTTTGCTCCTGCTCGCACTGCCCTTCTCTCCACATTTATGTGTTTGTTTGTTTGTCTATCTAATCTTTTGGGTTTTTATTTCTAATGAGGTCGACCAGTTGTCTATTTATTATTTTTTTTACTACGCATCAAGCTGCGCTGCTTGTCTTTGCTCCTGTGTGCTCGTGCACTCTCGCCTTTTCCACTTATTTTTATTTTTGATTTATTTTTGATTTATTTTGTCAATTTTAAAAAAAATACGCATCGTGCTGTGCTGTTTTGTTTGCTTGAGTGCATTCGCGCGCTCTCGCTTTCTCCACTTTACAATTTTTTTGTTATTATTTATCTATTCCTGAGAGTTTATCTTATTTTTTATTTGTTTATTTAAATGAAGTCAACCAGTTGCCTGCCCTTCCTTCCATTATCCGTCATCGAGACAAACTGAACAGAGTTCTGAGGTCGACCTTGTAAAGATAAGGATTCAGGTCTGTCTGCTGTTTACCTTTGCTCCTGCGCAACTGCCCTTCTCTCCACATTTATGTGTTTGTTTCTTTGTCTATCTAATCTTTTGGGTTTTTATTTCTAATGAGGTCGACCAGTTGTCTATTTATTATTTTTTTTACTACGCATCAAGCTGCGCTGCTTGTCTTTGCTCCTGTGTGCTCGCGCACTCTCGCCTTTTCCACTTATTTTTATTTTTGATTTATTTTTTATTTATTTTGTCAATTTTAAAAACAAATACGCATCGTGCTGTGCTGTTTTTGTTTGCTTGAGTGCATTCGCGCGCTCTCGCTTTCTCCACTTTTCAATTTTTTTGTTATTATTTATCTATTCCTGAGAGTTTATCTTATTTTTTATTTGTTTATTTAAATGAAGTCGACCAGTTGCCTGCCCTTCCTTCCATTATCCGTCACCGAGACAAACTGAACAAAGTTCTGAGGTCGAACTTGTAAAGATAAGGATTCAGGTCTGTCTGCTGTTTACCTTTGCTCCTGCGCGCACTGCCCTTCTCTCCACATTTATGTGTTTGTTTGTTTGTCTATCTAATCTTTTGGGTTTTTATTTCTAATGAGGTCGACCAGTTGTCTATTTATTATTTTTTTTTACTACGCATCAAGCTGCGCTACTTGTCTTTGCTCCTGTTTGCTCGCGCACTCGCCTTTTCCACTTATTTTTATCTTTGATTTATTTTTGATTTATTTTGTCAATTTAAAAAAAAATACGCATCGTGCTGTGCTGTTTGTGTTTGCTTGAGTGCATTCGCGCGCTCTCGCTTTCTCCACTTTACAATTTTTTTGTTATTATTTATCTATTCCTGATAGTTTATCTTATTTTTTATTTGTTTATTTAAATGAAGTCGACCAGTTGCCTGCCCTTCCTTCCATTATCCGTCACCGATACAAACTGAACAAAGTTCTGAGGTCGACCTTGTAAAGATAAGGATTCAGGTCTGTCTGCTGTTTACCTTTGCTCCTGCGCGCACTGCCCTTCTCTCCACATTTATGTGTTTGTTTGTTTGTCTATCTAATCTTTTGGGTTTTTATTTCTAATGAGGTCGACCAGTTGACTATTTATTATTTTTTTTACTACGCATCAAGCTGCGCTGCTTGTCTTTGCTCCTTTGTGCTCGCGCACTCTCGCCTTTTCCACTTATTTTTATTTTTGATTAATTTTTGATTTATTTTGTCAATTTAAAAAAAATACGCATCGTGCTGTGCTGTTTGTGTTTGCTTGAGTGCATTCGCGCGCTCTCGCTTTCTCCACTTTACAATTTTTTTGTTATTATTTATCTATTCCTGAGAGTTTATCTTATTTTTTATTTTTTTATTTAAAAGAAGTCGACCAGTTGCCTGCCCTTCCTTCCATTATCCGTCACCGAGACAAACTGAGCAAAGTTCTGAGGTCGACCTTGTAAAGATAAGGATTCAGGTCTGTCTGCTTTTTACCTTTGCTCCTGCGCGCAATGCCATTCTCTCCACATTTATGTGTTTGTTTGTTTGTCTATCTAATATTTTGGGTTTTTATTTCTAATGAGGTCGACCAGTTGTCTATTTATTATTTTTTTTACTACGCATCAAGCTGCGCTGCTTGTCTTTGCTCCTGTGTGCTCGCGCACTCTCGCCTTTTCCACTTATTTTTATTTTTGATTTATTTTGTCAATTTTAAAAAAAAATACGCATCGTGCTGTTCGGTTTGTGTTTGCTTGAGTGCATTCGCGCGCTCTCGCTTTCTCCACTTTACAATTTTTTTGTTATTATTTATCTATTCCTGAGAGTTTATCTTATTTTTTATTTGTTTATTTAAATGAAGTCGACCAGTTGCCTGCCCTTCCTTCCATTATCCGTCACCGAGACAAACTGAACAAAGTTCTGAGGTCGAACTTGTAAAGATAAGGATTCAGGTCTGTCTGCTGTTTACCTTTGCTCCTGCGCGCACTGCCCTTCTTTCCACATTTATGTGTTTGTTTGTTTGTCTATCTTATCTTTTGGGTTTTTATTTCTAATGAGGTCGACCAGTTGTCTATTTATTATTTTTTTTACTACGCATCAAGCTGCGCTGCTTGTCTTTGCTCCTGTGTGCTCGCGCACTCTCGCCTTTTCCACTTATTTTTATTTTTGATTTATTTTGTCAATTTTTAAAAAAAATACGCATCGTGCTGTGCTGTTTGTGTTTGCTTGAGTGCATTCGCGCGCTCTCGCTTTCTCCACTTTACAATTTTTTTGTTATTATTTATCTATTCCTGAGAGTTTATCTTATTTTTTATTTGTTTATTTAAATGAAGTCGACCAGTTGCCTGCCCTTCCTTCCATTATCCGTCACCGAGACAAACTGAACAAAGTTCTGAGGTCGACCTTGTAAAGATAAGGATTCAGGTCTGTCTGCTGTTTACCTTTGCTCCTGCGCGCACTGCCCTTCTCTCCACATTTATGTGTTTGTTTGTTTGTCTATCTAATCTTTTGGGTTTTTATTTCTAATGAGGTCGACCAGTTGTCTATTTATTATTTTTTTTACTACGCATCAAGCTGCGCTGCTTGTCTTTGCTCCTGTGTGCTCGCGCACTCTCGCCTTTTCCACTTATTTTTATTTTTGATTTATTTTTGATATATTTTGTCAATTTTAAAAAAAAATACGCATCGTGCTGTGCTGTTTGTGTTTGCTTGAGTGCATTCGCGCGCTCTCGCTTTCTCCAATTTACAATTTTTTTGTTATTATTTATCTATTCCTGAGAGTTTATCTTATTTTTTATTTGTTTATTTAAATGAAGTCGACCAGTTGCCTGCCCTTCCTTCCATTATCCGTCACCGAGACAAACTGAACAAAGTTCTGAGGTCGACCTTGTAAAGATAAGGATTCAGGTCTGTCTGCTGTTTACCTTTGCTCCTGCACGCACTGCCCTTCTCTCCACATTTATGTGTTTGTTTGTTTGTCTATCTAATCTTTTGGGTTTTTATTTCTAATGAGGTCGACCAGTTGTCTATTTATTATTTTTTTTACTACGCATGAAGCTGCGCTGCTTGTCTTTGCTCCTGTGTGCTCGCGCACTCTCGCCTTTTCCACTTATTTTTATTTTTGATTTATTTTGTCAATTTTTAAAAAAAATACGCATCGTGCTGTGCTGTTTGTGTTTGCTTGAGTGCATTCGCGCGCTCTCGCTTTCTCCACTTTACAATTTTTTTGTTATTATTTATCTATTCCTGAGAGTTTATCTTATTTTTTATTTGTTTATTTAAATGAAGTCGACCAGTTGCCTGCCCTTCCTTCCATTATCCGTCACCGCGACAAACTGAACAAAGTTCTGAGGTCGACCTTGTAAAGATAAGGATTCAGGTCTGTCTGCTGTTTACCTTTGCTCCTGCGCGCACTGCCCTTCTCTCCACATTTATGTGTTTGTTTGTTTGTCTATTTAATCTTTTGGGTTCTTATTTCTAATGAGGTCGACCAGTTGTCTATTTATTATTTTTTTTACTACGCATCAAGCTGCGCTGCTTGTCTTTGCTCCTGTGTGCTCGCGCACTCTCGCCTTTTCCACTTATTTTTATTTTTGATTTACTTTTTCAATTTAAAAAAAAATACGCATCGTGCTGTGCTGTTTGTGTTTGCTTGAGTGCATTCGCGCGCTCTCGCTTTCTCCACTTTACAATTTTTTTGTTATTATTTATCTATTCCTGAGAGTTTATCTTATTTTTTATTTTTTTATTTAAAAGAAGTCGACCAGTTGCCTGCCCTTCCTTCCATTATCCGTCACCGAGACAAACTGAGCAAAGTTCTGAGGTCGACCTTGTAAAGATAAGGATTCAGGTCTGTCTGCTGTTTACCTTTGCTCCTGCGCGCAATGCCATTCTCTCCACATTTATGTGTTTGTTTGTTTGTCTATCTAATCTTTTGGGTTTTTATTTCTAATGAGGTCGACCAGTTGTCTATTTATTATTTTTTTTACTACGCATCAAGCTGCGCTGCTTGTCTTTGCTCCTGTGTGCTCGCGCACTCTCGCCTTTCCCACTTATTTTTATTTTTGATTTATTTTTGATATATTTTGTCAATTTTAAAAAAAAATACGCATCGTGCTGTGCTGTTTGTGTTTGCTTGAGTGCATTCGCGCGCTCTCGCTTTCTCCAATTTACAATTTTTTTGTTATTATTTATCTATTCCTGAGAGTTTATCTTATTTTTTATTTGTTTATTTAAATGAAGTCGACCAGTTGCCTGCCCTTCCTTCCATTATCCGTCACCGAGACAAACTGAACAAAGTTCTGAGGTCGACCTTGTAAAGATAAGGATTCAGGTCTGTCTGCTGTTTACCTTTGCTCCTGCGCGCACTGCCCTTCTCTCCACATTTATGTGTTTGTTTGTTTGTCTATCTAATCTTTTGGGTTTTTATTTCTAATGAGGTCGACCAGTTGTCTATTTATTATTTTTTTTACTACGCATCAAGCTGCGCTGCTTGTCTTTGCTCCTGTGTGCTCGCGCACTCTCGCCTTTTCCATTATTTTTATTTTTGATTTATTTTGTCAATTTAAAAAAAAATACGCATCGTGCTGTGCTGTTTGTTTTTGCGTGAGTGCATTCGCGCGCTCTCGCTTTCTCCAATTTACAATTTTTTTTGTTATTATTTATCTATTCCTGAGAGTTTATCTTACATTTTATTTGTTTATTTAAATGAAGTCGAACAGTTGCCTGCCCTTCCTTCCATTATCCGTCACCGAGACAAACTGAACAAAGTTCTGAGGTCGACCTTGTAAAGATAAGGATTCAGGTCTGTCTGCTGTTTACCTTTGCTCCTGCGCGCACTGCCCTTCTCTCCACATTTATGTGTTTGTTTGTTTGTCTATCTAATCTTTTGGGTTTTTATTTCTAATGAGGTCGACCAGTTGTCTATTTATTATTTTTTTTACTACGCATCAAGCTGCGATGCTTGTCTTTGCTCCTGTGTGCTCGCGCACTCTCGCCTTTTCCACTTATTTTTATCTTTGATATATTTTTGATTTATTTTGTCAATTTAAAAAAAAATACGCATCGTGCTGTGCTGTTTGTGTTTGCTTGAGTGCATTCGAGCGCTCTCGCTTTCTCCACTTTACAATTTTTTTGTTATTATTTATCTATTCCTGAGAGTTTATCTTATATTTTATTTGTTTATTTAAATGAAGTCGACCAGTTGCCTGCCCTTCCTTCCATTATCCGTCACCGAGACAAACTGAACAAAGTTCTGAGGTCGACCTTGTAAAGATAAGGATTCAGGTCTGTCTGCTGTTTACCTTTGCTCCTGCGCGCACTGCCCTTCTCTCCACATTTATGTGTTTGTTTGTTTGTCTATCTAATCTTTTGGGTTTTTATTTCTAACGAGGTCGACCAGTTGTCTATTTATTATTTTTTTTACTACGCATCAAGCTGGCTGCTTGTCTTTGCCCCTGTGTGCTCGCGCACTCTCGCCTTTTCCACTTATTTTTATTTTTGATTTATTTTGTCAATTAAAAAAAAAATACGCATCGTGCTGTCCTGTTTGTGTTTGCTTGAGTGCATTCGCGCGCTCTCGCTTTCTCCACTTTACAATTTTTTTGTTATTATTTATCTATTTCTGAGAGTTTATCTTATTTTTATTTGTTTATTTAAATGAAGTCGACCAGTTGCCTGCCCTTCCTTCCATTATCCGTCACCGAGACAAACTGAACAAAGTTCTGAGGTCGACCTTGTAAAGATAAGGATTCAGGTCTGTCTGCTGTTTACCTTTGCTCCTGCGCACACTGCCCTTCTCTCCATATTTATGTGTTTGTTTGTTTGTCTATTTAATCTTTTGGGTTTTTATTTCTAATGAGGTCGACCAGTTGTATATTTATTATTTTTTTTACTACGCATCAAGCTGCGCTGCTTGTCTTTGCTCCTGTGTGCTCTCGCACTCTCGCCTTTTCCACTTATTTTTATTTTTGATTTATTTTTTCAATTAAAAAAAAAATACGCATCGTGCTGTGCTGTTTGTGTTTGCTTGAGTGCATTCGCGCGCTCTCGCTTTCTCCACTTTACAATTTTTTGTTATTATTTATCTATTCCTGAGAGTTTACCTTATTTTTTATTTGTTTATTTAAATGAAGTCGACCAGTTGCCTGCCCTTCCTTCCATTATCCGTCACCGAGACAAACTGAACAAAGTTCTGAGGTCGACCTTGTAAAGATAAGGATTCAGGTCTGTCTGCTGTTTACCTTTGCTCCTGCACGCACTGCCCTTCTCTCCACATTTATGTGTTTGTTTGTTTGTCTATCTAATCTTTTGGGTTTTTATTTATAATGAGGTCGACCAGTTGTCTATTTATTATTTTTTTTACTACGCATCAAGCTGTGATGCTTGTCTTTGCTCCTGTGTGCTCGCGCACTCTCGCCTTTTCCACTTATTTTTATCTTTGATTTATTTTTGATTTATTTTGTCAATTTAAAAAAAAAATACGCATCGTGCTGTGCTGTTTGTGTTTGCTTGAGTGCATTCGCGCGCTCTCGCTTTCTCCACTTTACAATTTTTTTGTTATTATTTATCTATTCCTGAGAGTTTATCTTATTTTTTATTTGTTTATTTAAATGAAGTCGACCAGTTGCCTGCCCTTCCTTCCATTATCCGTCACCGAGACAAACTCAACAAAGTTCTGAGGTCGACCTTGTAAAGATAAGGATTCAGGTCTGTCTGCTGTTTACCTTTGCTCCTGCGCACACTGCCCTTCTCTCCACATTTATGTGTTTGTTTGTTTGTCTATTTAATCTTTTGGGTTTTTATTTCTAATGAGGTCGACCAGTTGTATATTTATTATTTTTTTTACTACGCATCAAGCTGCGCTGCTTGTCTTTGCTCCTGTGTGCTCGCGCACTCTCGCCTTTTCCACTTATTTTTATTTTTGATTTATTTTTTCAATTAAAAAAAAATACGCATCGTGCTGTGCTGTTTGTGTTTGCTAGAGTACATTCGCGCGCTCTCGCTTTCTCCACTTTACAATTTTTTGTTATTATTTATCTATTCCTGAGAGTTTATCTTATTTTTTATTTGTTTATTTAAATGAAGTCGAACAGTTGCCTGCCCTTCCTTCCATTATCCGTCACCGAGACATACTGAACAAAGTTCTGAGGTCGAACTTGTAAAGATAAGGATTCAGGTCTGTCTGCTGTTTACCTTTGCTCCTGCGCGCACTGCCTTTCTTTCCACATTTATGTGTTTGTTTGTTTGTCTATCTTATCTTTTGGGTTTTTATTTCTAATGAGGTCGACCAGTTGTCTATTTATTATTTTTTTTACTACGCATCAAGCTTCGCTGCTTGTCTTTGCTCCTGTGTGCTCGCGCACTCTCGCCTTTCCCACTTATTTTTATTTTTGTTTTATTTTTGATTTATTTTGTCAATTTTAAAAAAAAATACGCATCGTGCTGTGCTGTTTGTGTTTGCTTGAGTGCATTCGCGCGCTCTCGCTTTCTCCACTTTACAATTTTTTTGTTATTATTTATCTATTCCTGAGAGTTTACCTTATTTTTTTTTGTTTATGTAAATGAAGTCGACCAGTTGCCTGCCCTTCCTTCCATTATCCGTCACCGAGACAAACTGAACAAATTTCTGAGGTCGACCTTGAAAAGATAAGGATTCAGGTCAGTCTGCTGTTTACCTTTGCTCCTGCGCGCACTGCCCTTCTCTCCACATTGATGTGTTTGTTTGTTTGTCTATCTAATCTTTTGGGTTTTTATTACTAATGAGGTCGACTAGTTGTCTATTTATTATTTTTTTTACTACGCATCAAGCTGCGCTGCTTGTCTTTGCTCCTGTGTGCTCGCGCACTCTCGCCTTTTCCACTTATTTTTATTTTTGATTTATTTTTGATTTATTTTGTCAATTTAAAAAAAATACGCATCGTGCTGTGCTGTTTGTGTTTGCTTTAGTGCATTCGCGCGCTCTCGCTTTCTCCACTTTACAATTTTTTGTTATTATTTATCTATTCCTGAGAGTTTATCTTATTTTTTATTTGTTTATTTAAATGAAGTCGACCAGTTGCCTGCCCTTCCTTCCATTATCCGTCACCGAGATAAACTGAACAAAGTTATGAGGTCGACCTTGTAAAGATAAGGATTTAGGTCTGTCTGCTGTTTACCTTTGCTCCTGCGCGCACTGCCCTTCTCTCCACATTTATGTGTTTGTTTGTTTGTCTATCTAATCTGTTGGGTTTTTATTTCTAATGAGGTCGACCAGTTGTCTATTTATTATTTTTTTTACTACGCATCAAGCTGCACTGCTTGTCTTTGCTCCTGTGTGCTAAAGCACTCTCGCCTTTTCCACTTATTTTTGTTTTTGATTTATTTTTTATTTATTTTGTCAATTAAAAAAAAAAAAACGCATCGTGCTGTGCTGTTTGTGTTTGCTTGAGTGCATTCGCGCGCTCTCGCTTTCTCCACTTTACAATTTTTTTGTTATTATTTATCTATTCCTGAGAGTTTATCTTAGTTTTTATTTGTTTATTTAAATGAAGTCGACCAGTTGCCTGCCCTTCCTTCCTTAATCCGTCACCGAGACAAACTGAACAAAGTTCTGAGGTCGACCTTGTAAAGATAAGGATTCAGGTCTGTCTGCTGTTTACCTTTGCTCCTGCACGCACTGCCCTTCTCTCCACATTTCTGTGTTTGTTTGTTTGTCTATCTAATCTTTTGGGTTTTTATTTCTAATGAGGTCGACCAGTTGTCTATTTATTATTTTTTTTACTACGCATCAAGCTGCGCTGCTTGCCTTTGCTCCTGTGTGCTCGCGCACTCTCGCCTTTCCCACTTATTTTTATTTTTGATTGATTTTTGATTTATTTTGTCAATTTTAAAAAAAAAATACGCATCGTGCTGTGCTGTTTGTGTTTGCTTGAGTGCATTCGCGCGCTCTCGCTTTCTCCACTTTACAATTTTTTTGTTATTATTTATCTATTCCTGAGAGTTTATCTTATTTTTTATTTGTTTATTTAAATGAAGTCGACCAGTTGCCTGCCCTTCCTTCCATTATCCGTCACCGAGACAAACTGAACAACGTTCTGAGGTCGACCTTGTAAAGATAAGGATTCAGGTCTGTCTGCTGTTTACCTTTGCTCCTGCGCGCACTGCCCTTCTCTCCACATTTATGTGTTTGTTTGTTTGTCTTTCTAATCTTTTGGGTTTTTATTTCTAATGAGGTCGACCAGTTGTCTATTTATTATTTTTTTTACTACGCATCACGCTTCGCTGCTTGTCTTTGCTCCTGTGTGCTTGCGCACTCTCACCTTTTCCACTTATTTTTATTTTTGATTTATTTTTGATTTATTTTTTCAATTTAAAAAAAAATACGCATCGTGCTGTGCTGTGTGTGTTTGCTTGAGTGCATTCGCGCGCACTCGCTTTCTCCACTTTACAATTTTTTTGTTATTATTTATCTATTCCTGAGAGTTTATCTTATTTTTTATTTTTTTATTTAAAAGAAGTCGACCAGTTGCCTGCCCTTCCTTCCATTATCCGTCACCGAGACAAACTGAGCAAAGTTCTGAGGTCGACCTTGTAAAGATAAGGATTCAGGTCTGTCTGCTGTTTACCTTTGCTCCTGCGCGCAATGCCATTCTCTCCACATTTATGTGTTTGTTTGTTTGTCTATCTAATCTTTTGGGTTTTTATTTCTCATGAGGTCGACCAGTTGTCTATTTATTATTTTTTTTACTACGCATCAAGCTGCGCTGCTTGTCTTTGCTCCTGTGTGCTCGCGCACTCTCGCCTTTTCCATTATTTTTATTTTTGATTTATTTTGTCAATTTAAAAAAAAATACGCATCGTGCTGTGCTGTTTGTTTTTGCGTGAGTGCATTCGCGCGCTCTCGCTTTCTCCAATTTACAATTTTTTTTGTTATTATTTATCTATTCCTGAGAGTTTATCTTACATTTTATTTGTTTATTTAAATGAAGTCGAACAGTTGCCTGCCCTTCCTTCCATTATCCGTCACCGAGACAAACTGAACAAAGTTCTGAGGTCGACCTTGTAAAGATAAGGATTCAGGTCTGTCTGCTGTTTACCTTTGCTCCTGCGCGCACTGCCCTTCTCTCCACATTTATGTGTTTGTTTGTTTGTCTATCTAATCTTTTGGGTTTTTATTTCTAATGAGGTCGACCAGTTGTCTATTTATTATTTTTTTTACTACGCATCAAGCTGCGATGCTTGTCTTTGCTTTTGTGTGCTCGCGCACTCTCGCCTTTTCCACTTATTTTTATCTTTGATATATTTTTGATTTATTTTGTCAATTTAAAAAAAATACGCATCGTGCTGTGCTGTTTGTGTTTGCTTGAGTGCATTCGAGCGCTCTCGCTTTCTCCACTTTACAATTTTTTTGTTATTATTTATCTATTCCTGAGAGTTTATCTTATATTTTATTTGTTTATTTAAATGAAGTCGACCAGTTGCCTGCCCTTCCATCCATTATCCGTCACCGAGACAAACTGAACAAAGTTCTGAGGTCGACCTTGTAAAGATAAGGATTCAGGTCTGTCTGCTGTTTACCTTTGCTCCTGCGCGCACTGCCCTTCTCTCCACATTTATGTGTTTGTTTGTTTGTCTATCTAATCTTTTGGGTTTTTATTTCTAACGAGGTCGACCAGTTGTCTATTTATTATTTTTTTTACTACGCATCAAGCTGGCTGCTTGTCTTTGCCCCTGTGTGCTCGCGCACTCTCGCCTTTTCCACTTATTTTTATTTTTGATTTATTTTGTCAATTAAAAAAAAATACGCATCGTGCTGTCCTGTTTGTGTTTGCTTGAGTGCATTCGCGCGCTCTCGCTTTCTCCACTTTACAATTTTTTGTTATTATTTATCTATTTCTGAGAGTTTATCTTATTTTTATTTGTTTATTTAAATGAAGTCGACCAGTTGCCTGCCCTTCCTTCCATTATCCGTCACCGAGACAAACTGAACAAAGTTCTGAGGTCGACCTTGTAAAGATTAGGATTCAGGTCTGTCTGCTGTTTACCTTTGCTCCTGCGCACACTGCCCTTCTCTCCATATTTATGTGTTTGTTTGTTTGTCTATTTAATCTTTTGGGTTTTTATTTCTAATGAGGTCGACCAGTTGTATATTTATTATTTTTTTTACTACGCATCAAGCTGCGCTGCTTGTCTTTGCTCCTGTGTGCTCTCGCACTCTCGCCTTTTCCACTTATTTTTATTTTTGATTTATATTTTCAATTAAAAAAAAATACGCATCGTGCTGTGCTGTTTGTGTTTGCTTGAGTGCATTCGCGCGCTCTCGCTTTCTCCACTTTACAATTTTTTTGTTATTATTTATCTATTCCTGAGAGTTTACCTTATTTTTTTTTGTTTATTTAAATGAAGTCGACCAGTTGCCTGCCCTTCCTTCCATTATCCGTCACCGAGACAAACTGAACAAAGTTCTGAGGTCGACCTTGAAAAGATAAGGATTCAGGTCAGTCTGCTGTTTACCTTTGCTCCTGCGCGCACTGCCCTTCTCTCCACATTGATGTGTTTGTTTGTTTGTCTATCTAATCTTTTGGGTTTTTATTACTAATGAGGTCGACTAGTTGTCTATTTATTATTTTTTTTACTACGCATCACGCTGCGCTGCTTGTCTTTGCTCCTGTGTGCTCGCGCACTCTCGCCTTTTCCACTTATTTTTATTTTTGATTTATTTTTGATTTATTTTGTCAATTTAAAAAAAATACGCATCGTGCTGTGCTGTTTGTGTTTGCTTTAGTGCATTCGCGCGCTCTCGCTTTCTCCACTTTACAATTTTTTTGTTATTATTTATCTATTCCTGAGAGTTTATCTTATTTTTTATTTGTTTATTTAAATGAAGTCGACCAGTTGCCTGCTCTTCCTTCCATTATCCGTCACCGAGACAAACTGAACAAAGTTCTGAGGTCGACCTTGTAAAGATAAGGATTCAGGTCTGTCTGCTGTTTACCTTTGCTCCTGCGCGCACTGCCCTTCTCTCCACATTTATGTGTTTGTTTGTTTGTCTATCTAATCTTTTGGGTTTTTATTTCTAATGAGGTCGACCAGTTGTCTATTTATTATTTTTTTTACTACGCATCAAGCTGCGATGCTTGTCTTTGCTCCTGTGTGCTCGCGCACTCTCGCCTTTTCCACTTATTTTTTATTTTTGATTTATTTTTTCAATTTTAAAAAAAAATACGCATCGTGCTGTGCTGTTTGTGTTTGCTTGAGTGCATTCGCGCGCTCTCGCTTTCTCCACTTTACAATTTTTTGTTATTATTTATCTATTCCTGAGAGTTTATCTTATTTTTTATTTGTTTATTTAAATGAAGTCGACCAGTTGCCTGCCCTTCCTTCCATTATCCGTCACCGAGATAAACTGAACAAAGTTATGAGGTCGACCTTGTAAAGATAAGGATTCAGGTCTGTCTGCTGTTTACCTTTGCTCCTGCGCGCACTGCCCTTCTCTCCACATTTATGTGTTTGTTTGTTTGTCTATCTAATCTGTTGGGTTTTTATTTCTAATGAGGTCGACCAGTTGTCTATTTATTATTTTTTTTACTACGCATCAAGCTGCACTGCTTGTCTTTGCTCCTGTGTGCTAAAGCACTCTCGCCTTTTCCACTTATTTTTGTTTTTGATTTATTTTTTATTTATTTTGTCAATTAAAAAAAAAAAAACGCATCGTGCTGTGCTGTTTGTGTTTGCTTGAGTGCATTCGCGCGCTCTCGCTTTCTCCACTTTACAATTTTTTTGTTATTATTTATCTATTCCTGAGAGTTTATCTTAGTTTTTATTTGTTTATTTAAATGAAGTCGACCAGTTGCCTGCCCTTCCTTCCTTAATCCGTCACCGAGACAAACTGAACAAAGTTCTGAGGTCGACCTTGTAAAGATAAGGATTCAGGTCTGTCTGCTGTTTACCTTTGCTCCTGCACGCACTGCCCTTCTCTCCACATTTCTGTGTTTGTTTGTTTGTCTATCTAATCTTTTGGGTTTTTATTTCTAATGAGGTCGACCAGTTGTCTATTTATTATTTTTTTTACTACGCATCAAGCTGCGCTGCTTGCCTTTGCTCCTGTGTGCTCGCGCACTCTCGCCTTTCCCACTTATTTTTATTTTTGATTGATTTTTGATTTATTTTGTCAATTTTAAAAAAAAAATATGCATCGTGCTGTGCTGTTTGTGTTTGCTTGAGTGCATTCGCGCGCTCTCGCTTTCTCCACTTTACAATTTTTTTGTTATTATTTATCTATTCCTGAGAGTTTATCTTATTTTTTATTTGTTTATTTAAATGAAGTCGACCAGTTGCCTGCCCTTCCTTCCATTATCCGTCACCGAGACAAACTGAACAACGTTCTGAGGTCGACCTTGTAAAGATAAGGATTCAGGTCTGTCTGCTGTTTACCTTTGCTCCTGCGCGCACTGCCCTTCTCTCCACATTTATGTGTTTGTTTGTTTGTCTTTCTAATCTTTTGGGTTTTTATTTCTAATGAGGTCGACCAGTTGTCTATTTATTATTTTTTTTACTACGCATCACGCTTCGCTGCTTGTCTTTGCTCCTGTGTGCTTGCGCACTCTCACCTTTTCCACTTATTTTTATTTTTGATTTATTTTTGATTTATTTTTTCAATTTAAAAAAAAAATACGCATCGTGCTGTGCTGTGTGTGTTTGCTTGAGTGCATTCGCGCGCTCTCGCTTTCTCCACTTTACATTTTTTTTGTTATTATTTATCTATTCCTGAGAGTTTATCTTATTTTTTATTTGTTTATTTAAATGAAGTCGACCAGTTGCCTGCCCTTCCTTCCATTATCCGTCACCGATACAAACTGAACAAAGTTCTGAGGTCGACCTTGTAAAGATAAGGATTCAGGTCTGTCTGCTGTTTACCTTTGCTCCTGCGCGCACTGCCCTTCTCTCCACATTTATGTGTTTGTTTGTTTGTCTATCTAATCTTTTGGGTTTTTATTTCTAATGAGGTCGACCAGTTGACTATTTATTAATTTTTTTAGTACGCATCAACCTGCGCTGCTTGTCTTTGCTCCTGTGTGCTCGCGCACTCTCGCCTTTTCCACTTATTTTTATTTTTGATTTATTTTTGATTTATTTTGTCAATTTAAAAAAAACGCATCGTGCTGTGCTGTTTGTGTTTGCTTGAGTGCATTCGCGCGCTCTCGCTTTCTCCACTTTACAATTTTTTTGTTATTATTTATCTATTCCTGAGAGTTTATCTTATTTTTTATTTTTTTATTTAAAAGAAGTCGACCAGTTGCCAGCCCTTCCTTCCATTATCCGTCACTGAGACAAACTGAGCAAAGTTCTGAGGTCGACCTTGTAAAGATAAGGATTCAGGTCTGTCTGCTGTTTACCTTTGCTCCTGCGCGCAATGCCATTCTCTCCACATTTATGTGTTTGTTTGTTTGTCTATCTAATATTTTGGGTTTTTATTTCTAATGAGGTCGACCAGTTGTCTATTTATTATTTTTTTTACTACGCATCAAGCTGCGCTGCTTGTCTTTGCTCCTGTGTGCTCGCGCACTCTCGCCTTTTCCACTTATTTTTATTTTTGATTTATTTTTGATATATTTTGTCAATTTAAAAAAAAAATACGCATCGTGCTGTGCTGTTTGTGTTTGCTTGAGTGCATTCGCGTGCTCTCGCTTTCTCCACTTTACAATTTTTTGTTACTATTTATCTATTCCTGAGAGTTTACCTTATTTTTTTTTGTTTATTTAAATGAAGTCGACCAGTTGCCTGCCCTTCCTTCCATTATCCGTCACCGAGACAAACTGAACAAAGTTCTGAGGTCGACCTTGAAAAGATAAGGATTCAGGTCAGTCTGCTGTTTACCTTTGCTCCTGCGCGCACTGCCCTTCTCTCCACATTGATGTGTTTGTTTGTTTGTCTATCTAATCTTTTGGGTTTTTATTACTAATGAGGTCGACTAGTTGTCTATTTATTATTTTTTTTACTACGCATCAAGCTGCGCTGCTTGTCTTTGCTCCTGTGTGCTCGCGCACTCTCGCCTTTTCCACTTATTTTTATTTTTGATTTATTTTTGATTTATTTTGTCAATTTAAAAAAAATACGCATCGTGCTGTGCTGTTTGTGTTTGCTTTAGTGCATTCGCGCGCTCTCGCTTTCTCCACTTTACAATTTTTTTGTTATTATTTATCTATTCCTGAGAGTTTATCTTAGTTTTTATTTGTTTATTTAAATGAAGTCGACCAGTTGCCTGCTCTTCCTTCCATTATCCGTCACCGAGACAAACTGAACAAAGTTCTGAGGTCGACCTTGTAAAGATAAGGATTCAGGTCTGTCTGCTGTTTACCTTTGCTCCTGCGCGCACTGCCCTTCTCTCCACATTGATGTGTTTGTTTGTTTGTCTATCTAATCTTTTGGGTTTTTATTACTAATGAGGTCGACTAGTTGTCTATTTATTATTTTTTTTACTACGCATCAAGCTGCGCTGCTTGTCTTTGCTCCTGTGTGCTCGCGCACTCTCGCCTTTTCCACTTATTTTTATTTTTGATTCATTTTTGATTTATTTTGTCAATTTTAAAAAAAAATACGCATCGTGCTGTGCTGTTTGTGTTTGCTTGAGTGCATTCGCGCGCTCTCGCTTTCTCCACTTTACATTTTTTTTGTTATTTTTTATCTATTCCTGAGAGTTTATCTTATTTTTTATTTGTTTATTTAAATGAAGTCGACCAGTTGCCTGCCCTTCCTTCCATTATCCGTCACCGAGACAAACTGAACAAAGTTGTGAGGTCGGCCTTGTAAAGATAAGGATTCAGGTCTGTCTGCTGTTTACCTTTGCTCCTGCGCGCACTGCCCTTCTCTCCACATTTATGTGTTTGTTTGTTTGTCTATCTAATCTTTTGGGTTTTTATTTCTAATGAGGTCGACCAGTTGTCTATTTATTATTTTTTTTACTACGCATCAAGCTGCGATGCTTGTCTTTGCTCCTGTGTGCTCGCGCACTCTCGCCTTTTCCACTTATTTTTATTTTTGATTTATTTTTTCAATTTTAAAAAAAAATACGCATCGTGCTGTGCTGTTTGTGTTTGCTTGAGTGCATTCGCGCGCTCTCGCTTTCTCCACTTTACAATTTTTTTGTTATTATTTATCTATTCCTGAGAGTTTATCTTATTTTTTATTTGTTTATTTAAATGAAGTCGACCAGTTGCCTGCCCTTCCTTCCATTATCCGTCACCGAGATAAACTGAACAAAGTTCTGAGGTCGACCTTGTAAAGATAAGGATTCAGGTCTGTCTGCTGTTTACCTTTGCTCCAGCGCGCACTGCCCTTCTCTCCACATTTATGTGTTTGTTTGTTTGTCTATCTAATCTGTTGGGTTTTTATTTCTAATGAGGTCGACCAGTTGTCTATTTATTATTTTTTTTACTACGCATCAAGCTGCACTGCTTGTCTTTGCTCCTGTGTGCTAAAGCACTCTCGCCTTTTCCACTTATTTTTGTTTTTGATTTATTTTTTATTTATTTTGTCAATTTAAAAAAAAAACGCATCGTGCTTTGCTGTTTGTGTTTGCTTGAGTGCATTCGCGCGCTCTCGCTTTCTCCACTTTACAATTTTTTTGTTATTATTTATCTATTCCTGAGAGTTTATCTTAGTTTTTATTTGTTTATTTAAATGAAGTCGACCAGTTGCCTGCCCTTCCTTCCTTAATCCGTCACCGAGACAAACTGAACAAAGTTCTGAGGTCGACCTTGTAAAGATAAGGATTCAGGTCTGTCTGCTGTTTACCTTTGCTCCTGCGCGCAATGCCATTCTCTCCACATTTATGTGTTTGTTTGTTTGTCTATCTAATCTTTTGGGTTTTTATTTCTCATGAGGTCGACCAGTTGTCTATTTATTATTTTTTTTACTACGCATCAAGCTGCGCTGCTTGTCTTTGCTCCTGTGTGCTCGCGCACTCTCGCCTTTTCCACTTATTTTTATTTTTGATTTATTTTGTCAATTTAAAAAAAATACGCATCGTGCTGTGCTGTTTGTTTTTGCGTGAGTGCATTCGCGCGCTCTCGCTTTCTCCAATTTACAATTTTTTTGTTATTATTTATCTATTCCTGAGAGTTTATCTTATATTTTATTTGTTTATTTAAATGAAGTCGAACAGTTGCCTGCCCTTCCTTCCATTATCCGTCACCGAGACAAACTGAACAAAGTTCTGAGGTCGACCTTGTAAAGATAAGGATTCAGGTCTGTCTGCTGTTTACCTTTGCTCCTGCGCGCACTGCCCTTCTCTCCACATTTATGTGTTTGTTTGTTTGTCTATCTAATCTTTTGGGTTTTTATTTCTAATGAGGTCGACCAGTTGTCTATTTATTATTTTTTTTACTACGCATCAAGCTTCGCTGCTTGTCTTTGCTCCTGTGTGCTCGCGCACTCTCGCCTTTTCCACTTATTTTTATCTTTGATTTATTTTTGATTTATTTTGTCAATTTAAAAAAAAATACGCATCGTGATGTGCTGTTTGTGTTTGCTTGAGTGCATTCGCGCGCTCTCGCTTTCTCCAATTTACAATTTTTTTGTTATTATTTATCTATTCCTGAGAGTTTATCTTATTTTTTATTTGTTTATTTAAATGAAGTCGACCAGTTGCCTGCCCTTCCTTCCATTATCCGTCACGGAGACAAACTGAACAAAGTTCTGAGGTCGACCTTGTAAAGATAAGGATTCAGGTCTGTCTGCTTTTTACCTATGCTCCTGCGCACACTGCCCTTCTCTCCACATTTATGTGTTTGTTTGTTTGTCTATTTAATCTTTTGGGTTTTTATTTCTAATGAGGTCGACCAGTTGTATATTTATTATTTTTTTTACTACGCATCAAGCTGCGCTGCTTGTCTTTGCTCCTGTGTGCTCGCGCACTCTCGCCTTTTCCACTTATTTTTATTTTTGATTTATTTTTTCAATTAAAAAAAAATACGCATCGTGCTGTGCTGTTTGTGTTTGCTTGAGTGCATTCGCGCGCTCTCGCTTTCTCCACTTTACAATTTTTTTGTTATTATTTATCTATTCCTGAGAGTTTATCTTATTTTTTATTTGTTTATTTAAATGAAGTCGACCAGTTGCCTGCCCTTCCTTCCATTATCCGTCACCGAGACAAACTGAACAAAGTTCTGAGGTCGAACTTGTAAAGATAAGGATTCAGGTCTGTCTGCTGTTTACCTTTGCTCCTGCGCGCACTGCCCTTCTTTCCACATTCATGTGTTTGTTTGTTTGTCTATCTTATCTTTTGGGTTTTTATTTCTAATGAGGTCGACCAGTTGTCTATTTATTATTTTTTTTAATACGCATCAAGCTGCGCTGCTTGTCTTTGCACCTGTGTGCTCGCGCACTCTCGCCTTTCCCACTTATTTTTATTTTTGATTTATTTTTGATTTATTTTGTCAATTTTTAAAAAAAATACGCATCGTGCTGTGCTGTTTGTGTTTGCTTGAGTGCATTCGCGCGCTCTCGCTTTCTCCACTTTACAATTTTTTTGTTATTATTTATCTATTCCTGAGAGTTTATCTTATTTTTTATTTTTTTTTTTAAAAGAAGAAGACCAGTTGCCTGCCCTTCCTTCCATTATCCGTCACCGAGACAAACTGAGCAAAGTTCTGAGGTCGACCTTGTAAAGATAAGGATTCAGGTCTGTCTGCTGTTTACCTTTGCTCCTGCGCGCAATGCCATTCTCTCCACATTTATGTGTTTGTTTGTTTGTCTATCTAATCTTTTGGGTTTTTATTTCTCATGAGGTCGACCAGTTGTCTATTTATTATTTTTTTTACTACGCATCAAGCTGCGCTGCTTGTCTTTGCTCCTGTGTGCTCGCGCACTCTCGCCTTTTCCATTATTTTTATTTTTGATTTATTTTGTCAATTTAAAAAAAAATACGCATCGTGCTGTGCTGTTTGTTTTTGCGTGAGTGCATTCGCGCGCTCTCGCTTTCTCCAATTTACAATTTTTTTTGTTATTATTTATCTATTCCTGAGAGTTTATCTTACATTTTATTTGTTTATTTAAATGAAGTCGAACAGTTGCCTGCCCTTCCTTCCATTATCCGTCACCGAGACAAACTGAACAAAGTTCTGAGGTCGACCTTGTAAAGATAAGGATTCAGGTCTGTCTGCTGTTTACCTTTGCTCCTGCGCGCACTGCCCTTCTCTCCACATTTATGTGTTTGTTTGTTTGTCTATCTAATCTTTTGGGTTTTTATTTCTAATGAGGTCGACCAGTTGTCTATTTATTATTTTTTTTACTACGCATCAAGCTGCGATGCTTGTCTTTGCTCCTGTGTGCTCGCGCACTCTCGCCTTTTCCACTTATTTTTATCTTTGATATATTTTTGATTTATTTTGTCAATTTAAAAAAAAATACGCATCGTGCTGTGCTGTTTGTGTTTGCTTGAGTGCATTCGAGCGCTCTCGCTTTCTCCACTTTACAATTTTTTTGTTATTATTTATCTATTCCTGAGAGTTTATCTTATATTTTATTTGTTTATTTAAATGAAGTCGACCAGTTGCCTGCCCTTCCTTCCATTATCCGTCACCGAGACAAACTGAACAAAGTTCTGAGGTCGACCTTGTAAAGATAAGGATTCAGGTCTGTCTGCTGTTTACCTTTGCTCCTGCGCGCACTGCCCTTCTCTCCACATTTATGTGTTTGTTTGTTTGTCTATCTAATCTTTTGGGTTTTTATTTCTAACGAGGTCGACCAGTTGTCTATTTATTATTTTTTTTACTACGCATCAAACTGGCTGCTTGTCTTTGCCCCTGTGTGCTCGCGCACTCTCGCCTTTTCCACTTATTTTTATTTTTGATTTATTTTGTCAATTAAAAAAAAATACGCATCGTGCTGTCCTGTTTGTGTTTGCTTGAGTGCATTCGCGCGCTCTCGCTTTCTCCACTTTACAATTTTTTTGTTATTATTTATCTATTTCTGAGAGTTTATCTTATTTTTATTTGTTTATTTAAATGAAGTAGACCAGTTGCCTGCCCTTCCTTCCATTATCCGTCACCGAGACAAACTGAACAAAGTTCTGAGGTCGACCTTGTAAAGATAAGGATTCAGGTCTGTCTGCTGTTTACCTTTGCTCATGCGCACACTGCCCTTCTCTCCATATTTATGTGTTTGTTTGTTTGTCTATCTAATCTTTTGGGTTTTTATTTCTAACGAGGTCGACCAGTTGTCTATTTATTATTTTTTTTACTACGCATCAAACTGGCTGCTTGTCTTTGCCCCTGTGTGCTCGCGCACTCTCGCCTTTTCCACTTATTTTTATTTTTGATTTATTTTGTCAATTAAAAAAAAAATACGCATCGTGCTGTCCTGTTTGTGTTTGCTTGAGTGCATTCGCGCGCTCTCGCTTTCTCCACTTTACAATTTTTTTGTTATTATTTATCTATTTCTGAGAGTTTATCTTATTTTTATTTGTTTATTTAAATGAAGTCGACCAGTTGCCTGCCCTTCCTTCCATTATCCGTCACCGAGACAAACTGAACAAAGTTCTGAGGTCGACCTTGTAAAGATAAGGATTCAGGTCTGTCTGCTGTTTACCTTTGCTCCTGCGCACACTGCCCTTCTCTCCATATTTATGTGTTTGTTTGTTTGTCTATTTAATCTTTTGGGTTTTTATTTCTAATGAGGTCGACCAGTTGTATATTTATTATTTTTTTTACTACGCATCAAGCTGCGCTGCTTGTCTTTGCTCCTGTGTGCTCTCGCACTCTCGCCTTTTCCACTTATTTTTATTTTTGATTTATTTTTTCAATTAAAAAAAAAATACGCATCGTGCTGTGCTGTTTGTGTTTGCTTGAGTGCATTCGCACGCTCTCGCTTTCTCCACTTTACAATTTTTTGTTATTATTTATCTATTCCTGAGAGTTTACCTTATTTTTTATTTGTTTATTTAAATGAAGTCGACCAGTTGCCTGCCCTTCCTTCCATTATCCGTCACCGAGACAAACTGAACAAAGTTCTGAGGTCGACCTTGTAAAGATAAGGATTCAGGTCTGTCTGCTGTTTACCTTTGCTCCTGCACGCACTGCCCTTCTCTCCACATTTATGTGTTTGTTTGTTTGTCTATCTAATCTTTTGGGTTTTTATTTATAATGAGGTCGACCAGTTGTCTATTTATTATTTTTTTTACTACGCATCAAGCTGTGATGCTTGTCTTTGCTCCTGTGTGCTCGCGCACTCTCGCCTTTTCCACTTATTTTTATCTTTGATTTATTTTTGATTTATTTTGTCAATTTAAAAAAAAATACGCATCGTGCTGTGCTGTTTGTGTTTGCTTGAGTGCATTCGCGCGCTCTCGCTTTCTCCACTTTACAATTTTTTTGTTATTATTTATCTATTCCTGAGAGTTTATCTTATTTTTTATTTGTTTATTTAAATGAAGTCGACCAGTTGCCTGCCCTTCCTTCCATTATCCGTCACCGAGACAAACTCAACAAAGTTCTGAGGTCGACCTTGTAAAGATAAGGATTCAGGTCTGTCTGCTGTTTACCTTTGCTCCTGCGCACACTGCCCTTCTCTCCACATTTATGTGTTTGTTTGTTTGTCTATTTAATCTTTTGGGTTTTTATTTCTAATGAGGTCGACCAGTTGTATATTTATTATTTTTTTTACTACGCATCAAGCTGCGCTGCTTGTCTTTGCTCCTGTGTGCTCGCGCACTCTCGCCTTTTCCGCTTATTTTTATTTTTGATTTATTTTTTCAATTAAAAAAAAATACGCATCGTGCTGTGCTGTTTGTGTTTGCTAGAGTACATTCGCGCGCTCTCGCTTTCTCCACTTTACAATTTTTTGTTATTATTTATCTATTCCTGAGAGTTTATCTTATTTTTTATTTGTTTATTTAAATGAAGTCGACCAGTTGCCTGCCCTTCCTTCCATTATCCGTCACCGAGACAAACTGAACAAAGTTCTGAGGTCGAACTTGTAAAGATAAGGATTCAGGTCTGTCTGCTGTTTACCTTTGCTCCTGCGCGCACTGCCCTTCTTTCCACATTTATGTGTTTGTTTGTTTGTCTATCTTATCTTTTGGGTTTTTATTTCTAATGAGGTCGACCAGTTGTCTATTTATTATTTTTTTTACTACGCATCAAGCTTCGCTGCTTGTCTTTGCTCCTGTGTGCTCGCGCACTCTCGCCTTTCCCACTTATTTTTATTTTTGTTTTATTTTTGATTTATTTTGTCAATTTTAAAAAAAATACGCATCGTGCTGTGCTGTTTGTGTTTGCTTGAGTGCATTCGCGCGCTCTCGCTTTCTCCACTTTACAATTTTTTTGTTATCATTTATCTATTCCTGAGAGTTTACCTTATTTTTTTTTGTTTATTTAAATGAAGTCGACCAGTTGCCTGCCCTTCCTTCCATTATCCGTCACCGAGACAAACTGAACAAAGTTCTGAGGTCGACCTTGAAAAGATAAGGATTCAGGTCAGTCTGCTGTTTACCTTTGCTCCTGCGCGCACTGCCCTTCTCTCCACATTGATGTGTTTGTTTGTTTGTCTATCTAATCTTTTGGGTTTTTATTACTAATGAGGTCGACTAGTTGTCTATTTATTATTTTTTTTACTACGCATCTAGCTGCGCTGCTTGTCTTTGCTCCTGTGTGCTCGCGCACTCTCGCCTTTTCCACTTATTTTTATTTTTGATTTATTTTTGATTTATTTTGTCAATTTAAAAAAAATACGCATCGTGCTGTGCTGTTTGTGTTTGCTTTAGTGCATTCGCGCGCTCTCGCTTTCTCCACTTTACAATTTTTTTGTTATTATTTATCTATTCCTGAGAGTTTATCTTATTTTTATTTGTTTATTTAAATGAAGTCGACCAGTTGCCTGCTCTTCCTTCCATTATCCGTCACCGAGACAAACTGAACAAAGTTCTGAGGTCGACCTTGTAAAGATAAGGATTCAGGTCTGTCTGCTGTTTACCTTTGCTCCTGCGCGCACTGCCCTTCTCTCCACATTTATGTGTTTGTTTGTTTGTCTATCTAATCTTTTGGGTTTTTATTTCTAATGAGGTCGACCAGTTGTCTATTTATTATTTTTTTTACTATGCATCAAGCTGCGATGCTTGTCTTTGCTCCTGTGTGCTCGCGCACTCTCGCCTTTTCCACTTATTTTTTATTTTTGATTTATTTTTTCAATTTTAAAAAAAAATACGCATCGTGCTGTGCTGTTTGTGTTTGCTTGAGTGCATTCGCGCGCTCTCGCTTTCTCCACTTTACAATTTTTTGTTATTATTTATCTATTCCTGAGAGTTTATCTTAATTTTTATTTGTTTATTTAAATGAAGTCGACCAGTTGCCTGCCCTTCCTTCCATTATCCGTCACCGAGACAAACTGAACAAAGTTCTGAGGTCGACCTTGTAAAGATAAGGATTCAGGTCTGTCTGCTGTTTACCTTTGCTCCTGCGCGCACTGCCCTTCTCTCCACATTTATGTGTTTGTTTGTTTGTCTATCTAATCTTTTGGGTTTTTATTTCTAATGAGGTCGACCAGTTGTCTATTTATTATTTTTTTTACTACGCATCAAGCTGCGCTGCTTGTCTTTGCTCCTGTGTGCTCGCGCACTCTCGCCTTTTCCACTTATTTTTATTTTTGATTTATTTTTTATTTATTTTGTCAATTTAAAAAAAAAATACGCATCGTGCTGTGCTGTTTGTGTTTGCTTGAGTGCATTCGCGCGCTCTCGCTTTCTCCACTTTACAATTTTTTTGTTATTATTTATCTATTCCTGAGAGTTTATCTTATTTTTTATTTGTTTATTTAAATGAAGTCGACCAGTTGCCTGCCCTTCCTTCCATTATCCGTCACCGAGACAAACTGAACAAAGTTCTGAGGTCGACCTTGTAAAGATAAGGATTCAGGTCTGTCTGCTGTTTACCTTTGCTCCTGCGCGCACTGCCCTTCTCTCCACATTTATGTGTTTGTTTGTTTGTCTATCTAATCTTTTGGGTTTTTATTTCTAATGAGGTCGACCAGTTGTCTATTTATTATTTTTTTTACTACGCATCAAGCTGCGCTGCTTGTCTTTGCTCCTGTGTGCTCGCGCACTCTCGCCTTTTCCCACTTATTTTTATTTTTGATTATTTTTGATTTATTTTGTCAATTTAAAAAAAAAATACGCATCGTGCTGTGCTGTTTGTGTTTGCTTGAGTGCATTCGCGCGCTCTCGCTTTCTCCACTTTACAATTTTTTTGTTATTATTTATCTATTCCTGAGAGTTTATCTTATTTTTTATTTGTTTATTTAAATGAAGTCGACCAGTTGCCTGCCCTTCCTTCCATTATCCGTCACCGAGACAAACTGAACAAAGTTCTGAGGTCGACCTTGTAAAGATAAGGATTCAGGTCTGTCTGCTGTTTACCTTTGCTCCTGCGCGCACTGCCCTTCTCTCCACATTTATGTGTTTGTTTGTTTGTCTATCTAATCTTTTGGGTTTTTATTTCTAATGAGGTCGACCAGTTGTCTATTTATTATTTTTTTTACTACGCATCAAGCTCGCTGCTTGTCTTTGCTCCTGTGTGCTCGCGCACTCTCGCCTTTTCCACTTATTTTTATTTTTGATTTATTTTTGATTTATTTTGTCAATTTAAAAAAAAAATACGCATCGTGCTGTGCTGTTTGTGTTTGCTTGAGTGCATTCGCGCGCTCTCGCTTTCTCCACTTTACAATTTTTTTGTTATTATTTATCTATTCCTGAGAGTTTATCTTATTTTTTATTTGTTTATTTAAATGAA